>NC_058135.1:90918884-90919279 GCF_016433145.1 Gracilinanus agilis
AAGATCATCCACCATGATCAGGTGGGATTTATACCAGGAATGCAAGGTTGGTTCAACATTAGGAAAACCATCAACATAATTGACCATATCAACAGTCTAACAAACAAAAATCACATGATTATCTCAATAGATGCTGAAAAAGCCTTTGACAAAATACAGCATCCATTCCTATTGAAAACACTGAAAAGTATAGGAATAGAAGGACCTTTCCTAAAAATAATAAACAGTATATACCTAAAACCATCAACAAACATCATATGCAATGGGGATAAATTAGAAGCCTTCACAATAAGATCAGGAGTAAAACAAGGATGCCCATTATCACCTCTATTATTCAACATAGTACTAGAAACACTAGCAGTAGCAATTAGAGAAGAAAAAGAAATTGAAGGTAT
>NC_058135.1:90919379-90941879 GCF_016433145.1 Gracilinanus agilis
ACATTTCCAACACACTAGAGCAGCAAGAAGTAGAAAGAGAAACACCATTCAAAATCACCCTAGACAATATCAAATACTTAGGAATATACCTACCAAAACAAACACAGCAATTATATAAAAATAACTACAAAACACTTTCCAGACAAATAAAACTGGATCTAAAAAGTTGGAAAGCCATTGATTGCTCATGGGTAGGATGAGCTAACATAATAAAAATGACAATTCTACCCAAATTAATTTACCTATTTAGCGCCATACCTATCAAGCTACCAAAAAACTTCTTTTCCTGAATTAGAAAAAACTATAACAAATTTCATTTGGAATAACAAAAGATCAAGAATATCAAGGGAAATAATGAAAAAAAATGTGAAGGAAGGGGGCCTAGCAGTACCAGATATTAAACTATACTATAAAGCAGCAGTCATCAAAACAATATGGTACTGGCTAAGAGATAGAGAGGAGGATCAGTGGAATAGACTTGGGGTAAATGACATCAGTAAGAAAGTGTATGATAAACCCAAAGAGCCCAACTTTTGGGACATGAATCCACTATTTGACAAAAACTGCTGGGAAATTTGGAAAACAATATGGGAGAGATTAGGTCTAGATCAACATCTCACACCCTACACTAAGATAAATTCAGAATGGGTGAACGACTTGAATATAAAGAGGGAAACTATAAACAAGTTAAGTGAACACAGAATAGTTTACTTGTCAGATCTATGGGAAAGGAAAGACTTTAAAACCAAGCAAGAGTTAGAGAAAATTACAAAATGTAAATTAAATGGTTTTGATTATATTAAACTAAAAAGTTTTTGTACAAACAAAAACAAAGTAGTCAAAATCAGAAGGGAAACAACAAATTGGGACAAAATCTTTATAACGAAAAACTCTGACAGGGGTCTAATTACTCAAATATACAAGGAGTTAAAGCAATTGTATAAAAAATCAAGCCATTCCCCAATTGATAAATGGGCAAGAGACATGAATAGGCAATTCTCAGGTAAAGAAATCAAAAGTATCAATAAGCACATGAGAAAGTGTTCCAAATCTCTAATAATTAGAGAAATGCAAATCAAAACAACTCTGAGGTATCACCTCACACCTAGCAGATTGGCTAAAATGAAAGAAGGGGAGAGTAATGAATGTTGGAGGGGATGTGGCAAAATTGGGACATTAATGCATTGCTGGTGGAGCTGTGAACTGATCCAGCCATTCTGGCTGGCAATTTGGAATCATGCTCAAAGGGCTATAAAAGAATGCCTTCCCTTTGATCCAGCCATATCATTGCTGGGTTTGTACCCCAAAGAGATCCTGGATAAACAGACTTGTATGAAAATATTTATAGCTGCGCTTTTTGTGGTGGCAACAAATTGGAAAAGGAGGGGATGTTCTTCAATTGGGGAATGGCTGAACAAACTGTGGTATATGTGGGTGATGGAATACTATTGTGCTAAAAGAAATAATAAACTGGAGGAGTTCCAGGCGAACTGGAGAGACCTCCGGGAACAGATGCAGAGCAAAAGGAGCAGAGCCAGAAGAACATTATACACAGAGACTGATATACTGTGGTAAAATTGAATGTAATGGACCTCTGTACCAGCAGCAATACAATGACCCAGGATAATTCTGAGGGATTTATGGTAAAGATGCTACCCACATTCAGAGGAAGGACTGCAGGAGAGGAAACATATAAGAAAAACAACTGCTTGAACTCATGGGTCGGGGTGGACATGATTGAGGGTGTGGACTCGAAACTACCACACCAATGCAACTACCAACAATGTGGAAATCGGTCTTGATCAAGGACACATGACAAAACTAGTGGAAATATGCATTGGCCATGGGTGGGGGGAGTGCAGGGGGTGAAGGGGAAAGTAGGAGCATGAATCATGTAACCATGTTAAAAATGAATATTAATAAATGTTTGGGAAAAAAACGAATCAGAGGAAGAAAGAACAAAAACTGGCAAAATGTATTTGCTAATACTTATCATAGCTATTTCTGTTTGTATAATCTGCAGCTAACAAGGGCCCAAATATAATAATAATGAGGCCGTGGTCTTGCTCTTAATCTAAAGCTTTGCTTTGTAGCCACAAACTAATATCAACTATCCATCATACATATTAATGCAATTGGTCACAAACCCATCACCACTTCCAGAAAAGTAATCCAAAATTTATAGCCTACTGCTGTGTCTACAACATCATCCTTGTGTGTGTGTGTTTTTTAAAGTTTTAAAAATATTTTTATGAGTATCTATGTCTTAGATGTTTGGCTTTCCAGTATATTTTCCCTACATTTGGGTATAGAGAGGTGTTTGGGATATATTCAACAGTGTGGTGCTGTCCTAGGGATATCAAAAGAAGGAGCTTCTAAGTGTCACCTAAGGAAAAATAGATGTAATTTCAGAATCATGGGTTGGTTTTCAGTTTTTAGCACATTCCAAGAAGTATACCAGACTCCATGGTGTAACAGTATTTCTGCATGTCAGCATGTCCAACTCAAATTGACTGACTAAGAGGTTGAATTTCTTAAGTTCTTTAAATTGCTGACATACTGCCAGGATTCATTACCTGGAAAAATACACATCTCCTTGGGAAATCTTCCCAACTTACATCCCCAAACTTTGTCTGCTGACTATTTGTAGCCATGCTCATCATTTTTTTAATTAATGTTTGAATATGAGTTTATTAACCACAGAATTCCACAAGTTTCTTTTGTATTTGAGATTGCTCTGAGCTTTGTTTAGGAGAGCTTAGACTTTTTTTTCAGATTTAATTTCACCTAACTTATTGCCATCTCAATTCCATTCCCTTTAAATATATATAACATAAAAGTCTTTTCCCTTACATTTTCTTACTTTAGATTCTGCTTTACCAAGCTCAGAGTAACATGGAAGAAATGATTTCTTTTTGTCATTAACATTCCTAATGGCTTTCTTGAGATATGATTAGGAAGAACATTATTGGTTTATTTTTTGTTTTATTAATTTATCATTTAGGATCACAGGACTCAATTATGTTACATCTGGAAATTGACTATACTTTGTAACGTTATCCAGGAATTAGACCATCATTAAATTTAGATTTCATCTTTCTCCAATCAGTTAAAATCACTTGCATTTCTACTCTTGTTAGAATGTAGGCAATTTAGAAAATTTATATTTGAAAGTGAAACAAAACAATATTTGTAAGTGAAAAAAAGTAACATGGTTAGGTGGTAGTTTGTCTGAAAAAAGGATATGGGAATTACAAGGAATTGCCTATTTAGCTTGAATCATCAGTGTTACATGGCAGCCAAAGAAGTTCATGAGAACTTGGACTTCCTGAATAAAAAAAAAAAAAAAAAAGCTTCAAGAAATGATATCCCTCACTGGTCTTTGCCTTGGTCAGATCACCTCTAAGAGTATTGTGTTCAAGGGACAGCTAGGTGACTAGATGATTGAAAACCAGAACTGGAGATGGGGCATGCTGGGTTCAAATCTAACCTCAGACACTTCCTCATTGTGTGACTCTTTGCAAGTCATTTAACCCCCATTGGCAGGTCCTTTCCTCTCTTCTACCTTAGAACCAAAAATTGGGACTGATTCTAAGACAGGAAGCAAGAGATAAAAAAAAGTTTTCAATCAAGTGCCATATTAGGAAAGACATTAATAAGCTACAGAATGATGAGAGGAAGGCAACCAAGGAGGGTCTTGAGCTCTTTAAGGATTCTAAAACTGGAAAAGTGAAGTTGAAGGGGTGAAGGGAGGAGGAAAAAAAGATAGCTATTTTGAAGTGCTTGAAGAGTTATAATTTGGAAAAGGGATTAGACTTGGTCTGTTTTGCCCTGGAGGGCAAAAATGGGAGAAAAGGGCAGAAGCTTCAAAGGAGCAGATTTAGGTCTGATGTCAGGAAAAAGCTTCAGAATGAACAAAACTCTTTTTAGGTGGAATGGACTACCTCCTGAGGTGGTAGATTCTTCCTCTACATTTGTCATCTTTAAGCAAGGCTCAATGACTGATTATCGTATGTGTTATAATGAGAATTCCTTTTCAGGTATCAGTTGAACTAGACTAAAGATGTTTCCAATTTGAAAATTCCATAATTCTCTGATTTTATGAAGACAAATGGTATGATAATGGAAAATAGAAATAGAAAAACTCTAGAGTCAGGAGGGCATGGGTTCAAATCCCACCTCTCGCATGCATTACCAGTGTGATTTGATGCAGGTCACAATTTTTCTACCCTCAGTTTCCTTATCTGAAAAATGAAGGAATTAGATTAGATATCTCTGAAGTCCTTTCTAGCTCTAGATGGATGACTTTGTGACCTTATGCTGTCATGGATAAGAATGGGATTCAGATTTTTAGCTTACAATTTGAAGTAAAGGCTTTTGAACAAGGGTGGAACAAAACTACTAAGGGTTGGGAAAAAAAAATATATATATATATATAGTTGTGCTAGGTGACCCTTTGGGTTCAAACCGCATCTTGGACATTTAATGGCTGTGTGGTCCTGAGCAAATCAATTAACCTCCCTTAATCTCAGTTTCTTCAGCTATAAACTGGGGAAAACACTAGTGCCTTTCTCTCAGGGTTGTTGTGAGGATAAAAGGAGATAATATTGTAAATAGCTTTGCAAACTTTAAAACACTATATAAATGTTAGCTATCATGTCTGCTACTGTAGATACAACTCTGGTCCTGGAGTCGGGGAGTTTTCAGTTTCTTTTCATCCCCTGGGTTTAGCTCAGTGTCTGGCATACCATAAGCAGTTAAATAGTTGTTTAATTGACTTGATTTGATTCATATGACAAGATAGTTGTCCTTCAATGGCAGTGGAAAATCACATTTAGATTCTCACCAAAATCTTTCATAAACCCTTAAAAGGGAAGTAGGGATGTGTGGAGAAGATAGATAAGAAGTTTGAGGAAAATTAAAGGATTAATTTTCAAAAAAACAAACAGGGAAAATGCAAAATTTCTATCAAATATACGCTATAACATTTAATTAATGATGAATCATATGGAATAACCATCATATAGGCTATTGTTGAAGAGATCTATGTCTGGAAAAGGAAGTGGCCTAGCTCTTAAATGAGATCAATAACAAATGGAGTCTAAATCCTAGAGTTTTAAATTTTGTTTAGACTCAAATGGTAGAAATATTTATGACTTCAAGGACAAACACTGCTAATTGGTGCACCTATCTCTAACTTAGCACAAAAAGAACACAGTAATCTCTACTAAGGTATTCTTCGGTAAAGGAATAAGTCCACTACTCAGGGATGATAAAATAAATCACAAAATATAACAACTACTCTGAAAAAAAGATACTGATTATCTCTTTTAAATTTTTTCTTTATTTAATTAAATATTTCTCATTTATATGTAAAAAAATTCTTAACAATCACATTTTAGAATCTTGAGTTCCAAATTCTTTCCTCTCCCATTCCTCCATCCTCCTTGAAAATGCAAACAGTTTGATTTCTATTATACATAGTGAAGTCATGCAAAACACATTTTCATGTTAATCATGTTGCAGAAGAAAACACATACACAAAGAAAAATAAAGAGGTTTTGGGTTTTTTTAAGTGTACTTCAACACAAATTTAGAAATCCTTGGTTCTCACCCTGGACAACATTTTCCATCATGGATCTTTTGGAACTGTTCTTATTCTGATTAATTATTCCTTAAATGTTTGGACGAATTCACTTCCAAATCCATTTGGTCATGATTTGGTTTTGTTTTTTTTGGATGCTCATTGACAGCTTGTTCAATTTCTTTTTTCTTTTTTTGTTTAATCTTTATTTTAATAACAAATTTCCACATAAATTTTCCAAAGTTATATGATTCATGTTGTCTTCTTCCCTTCTTCCCTCTCTCTTCCCAGAGTTGACCAACAGTTCAATCTGGGTTATGCATGTATTATCACACAAAACACATTTCCATATTATTCATTTTTGTAAATGAATAATCTTATAAAACCAAAACTCCAAATCATATAACCAAATAAACAAGTGATAAATCATATATTTTCATCTGTATTTATATTTTAACAGTTTTTTCTCTAGAGCTGATTAGCATTCTTTTTCACAAATCCTTCAGAATTGTTGGGGATCATTGTATTGCTGTTAGTAGCAAAGTCTATCATATTTGATCATCCCATAATACTTTAGTTACTTTGTATAATGTTATCCTGGTTCTGCTTATTTCACTCTGCATCAGTTCATGTAGGTTCAATTTCTTTTTCTAAGTTAGGGTTATTTAAGGATCCTATTTCTTTTACTGTTAAACTGGGCAGTTTATATTTTTAAAAAATATTCATCCATTTCAATGGCATAGAACTGGTGAAAATAAGCCTTTAATTTCATCTTCATTTGTGGTGAATTCATCATTTTCATTTTTTGATACTAGTAATTCAATTTTCCTCTTTCCTTTTTAAACCAGTTAAATGATGATATATCTATTTTATTGTTTTTGCTGGTGTTTTCAAAAAACCAGCTCCTAGCATTGTTTGTTAGTTCAATGTGTTTTTAAATTCTTATTTTCAATTGTATTAATTTCTCCTTTAATCTTCAGGATTTCCATTTTGGTATTCAACTGGGTTTTTTTAAACTTGTTCTTTTTCTATAGTTTTTAGTGGTATTTCAAATTTGTTTATTTGCTTTTTCTCTCTTACTGATGTACATATTTAGAGATACAAATTTTCCCCTAAGTAGTGCTTTGGCTATATCCCACATATTTTGGAATATTATCTTGTTGTTATTATTTTCTTTAATGAAATTATTGATTATCTCAAAGATTTTTTCTTACATCTACTCATTCTTTAGGATTAGATTATTTAATTTACAATTAATGTTTAATCTTTACTTCCACAGTCTTTTATCAAATGTATTTTTATTGTATCATGGATTGAAAAGGTTGCATTTAATATTTGTACTTCTTCAGCATTTTTGTGAATTTTATGCCCTAATACAGGATTAATTTTTGCGAAGATGCCATGTATAGCCAAACTAAAGGATCTTTCCTTTCTATTCTCTTTCAGATTTCTCCATAAGTCTATCAAAGCTAACTCTTCTAAGTTTCAATTCATTTCCTTCACTTCCTTCTTATTTATTTTATGGTTAGATTTATCTGCCACTGAGACAGGAAAGTTGAATTCCCCTACTAGTATAGTTTTACTATTTCTTCCTATAATTCATTTAAGTTTTCCTATAAGAATTTAGATGCTGGGGGCAGCTGGGTAGCTCAGTGGATTGAGAGCCAGGCCTAGAGACAGGAGGTCCTAGTTTCAAATCCGGCCTCAGACACTTCGCAGCTGTGTGACCCTGGGCAAGTCACTTGACCCCCATTGCCCACCCTTACCGCTCTTCCACCTAGGAGCCAATACACAGAAGTTAAGGGTTTTAAAAAAAAGAATTTAGATGCTATATCATTTGATGTATATATATTTATTAACAATATGACTTCATTGTCTATGGTGCTTCTTAGCAAGATGTAGTTTCCCTGCTTTTCCCTTTTAATTAGGTCTGGTTTTGCTTTTACTTTGTCTGAGATCATGATTGCTACCTGAATATATCTTAGACTTCTTAAACTCAACATGGCCGAACTGCATTTCTTTATCTTTTCCCCAAAATACTTTCCTAAATTCCCTATTATGACTGAGAGTACAACCATCTTCTCAATCACAGAGGATCACAACTTCGGTATTATCCTTGACTCTTCACTCTCTCACCATCTCCCCATATCCAATTAATGGCCAAGATCTGCTGTTTCTACCTTTGAAACATTTCATATATTCCCCTTCTCTCCTCTTGGTGGTACAAGTCCTCATTACCTCAAGAACCTACCATTGTAATATCCTGCTGATTGATCTCCTACCTCATATTTCCATATTCCAGCCCACTTTCTGCTCAACTTTTTAAGTGATCTTTCTAATGTTCAAGTCTTATCATGTTGTTTCTCTATTAAATAAAGTGCCTGTTACCTCCAAGATCAAATATAGAATCCTCTATTTGCTATTCAAAGTCCTTCATATCCTGCCCCTTCAAGTCTTCACATCTTAATCCACCCATGCCTGCCCCGCTAATGCAGTCTATGAACCAGTGATAGTAGCCTCTTTACTAATCCTCAAGCAGTGACACCCCATCTCCCATCTCCATGCATCCTGACCAGCTGTACCTCATGTCCAGAATTCTCTCCATCCTCACCTCCACTTTCTGGCTTCAAATTTCAGTTCAAATTCCACATTCTGAAAGAAGCCTTATCTCTCCACAATGCTAGTTAGTACCTTTTCTCTGAAATTTTGTACATGTTATTCTATATGTATCTTATTTGTATATATTTATTTGCATTTTATTTCCTCATTTTGATTGTAAGCTTTTTCAGGGCAAGGATTGTTTGAAATCTTTCTTTGTATCCCTTGCACATAGCCCAGTGCCTAACAAATAGAAGTCACTTAAAAAATGTTTGTTGACTTGACTTGATTTAATTTGCCCCACATTCATTTCAAATGAAACATTTCCAAAACAGAACTCATTATCTTTCTACCAAAACCACCCTTCTAATTTTTTCTATATCTGTTGATAACTATGTAATTCTTCCAGTTACCTAGTTTCATAACCTTTATTCTCGACCCCTCACTTTCCCTCACAGTCATAAACTACCAAATCTTGCCATCCTGAACTCCACAACATCTTTAGCATTTGTCTTTTTCTCTCAACTCACACAGCCACCATCCTACGTGAGCATTTCAGCACCTCTCACTTGAGATCCCTTGTAATATTCACCTATTAGGCTTCCTTATCTTTGGTCTCTCTCTCCAATTTATCCCCCACATACCCTTCACGTATGATCTCTTCACCTTCTTTTATCGCCACTAGAACGTCCCCACTTCACCTTCCTCCTTCTTCCCATCTGTCTGTCTTTATTCTTCCCCTGCTGCCTATAAACATTCCTATTCTATTTTTAAATTCTACTAGATTCTACCAGTCCCATAACAATCAACCTCTATTTCTTCGCTTTTCAGCTAACCTTCCTTTTGAAAAACCTCTCTGTACTTTTCTCTACTTCATCTCCTCTCATTCTGTCCTAAACATTTTGTATTCTGGCCTCTGACCTCATTCTCCTACTGAAACCACTCTGTCTAAAGTTGGAAATGATCTCTTAATTGTCAAATCTAATGATCTTTTCTGTCTTAACCTTTCTTGATCTTTCTGTAGTACTTTTAAGCAACTTCTCCTAAACATTTACTATTCTATGGTGTTTGTGACTGCACTGTCTTGTTCTCTTCCTACCTGTCTGATTGCTCTTTAGTCTTCCTTACTAGATTTTCCTCTACATCTACCTACTAATTATGTCAGTCAAGATTCTGTCCTGGGTTCTTTTCTTTTCCTCTTTATCCTCTCATTTGGTTATCATTTCTATGCAGACAATTCTCCAGATTCATATACCCATTTGTAGGCCTACTCATGAGTTCTAGGGCCACATCACCAACTTATTATTGGACATTTCAAATTAGATACCCCTTAGGCACCTCAAAACAAAAAAATTTATTTACCTCATAAAATGAAACCTTTTGCAAATTCCTTTATCTTTCCAGTCCCCCCAGTTTGGAATTTCAATGTCAACCTTGACTCCTTATGTTCCCTCAATCCATATATCCAATTCTTTGCCAAAATCCACTGTTTCTTCCTCAAAACTATCTCTCTACAACCATTCCTCTTCATTCATATAGTCATTACCCTAGTTTAAGCTCTCATCATCTTTTACTTGAACTTTTGAAATGACCTGATCAAAGAGCTTGTCTCAAAAGTCTCTCTAGTAGCCAATCAATTCTTTAAAAAAAGAAAGTCTTATCTTCCATCATAGACTAAGCACTGCATATTAGCTCTAAGGCAGAAGAACAATAAGGGATAGGCAATGGGGGTTACATGACTTGCCCAATGTTGCATGGCCAGGAAATGTCTCAGGGCATATTTGAACCTAGATTCTTTCACTGCTAAGCCTGGCTTTCAATCCATTGAGCCTCCTAGCTGCCTCCTAATCAACTCTTGATAGAGCTGCCCATGCCACCCTCTAGTAGCTCCCCATTACCTCCAGAATCAAGTTCTTTTCCTTAGCATTTAAAACTTTCAAAATCTAGCCCCTTCTTATATTTCCAGTTCTTATGTATTACTCCATTTTGAATATTCCTTGGTTAAACCATACTGCCCTACAGGTTGTTCCTCATACCAAGCCATTCATCTCCCATCTCTGGGCCTTTGTACTGGCTTTACCTTATAACTGGAAAGCTTTCTCTTCTGACTTAGAATCACTCCTTAGAATATCCAGTTTCCCTGAAGACTTGACTCAAACATGTTCTTTAGGAAATCTTCCACAGAAACTGTGAGTACTTTTCCCTTCAACATTACCTTGTATCTACTTTGTATATATCTTTTATCAATCAATCTATCAATCTATCTATCTATCTATCTATCTATCTATCTGTCTGTCTGTCTGACTATATATCATCTGTCTGTCTCTGTCTCTGACTCTGTCTCTCTGTCTCTCTCTCTCTACACACACACACACACACACACACACACACACACACACACACACTCACATGTCTGTTGTTCTGTTATTGTTCAATTATGTATGACCCCAAGGATGTCCATCCCACCCACCCCCGCCATGGAGCTTTCTTGGCAAAGACACACATACACACACAGATTGGTGCTTACTGTGTGCCAGACACTAGATATGTATGTGTATGTACTTGCTTTTGATTTGAATATAAGCTCCGTGAGAGCAGACCACATGGCTTTCAAGTGGCAGATGCTAAACTCAAAGCAGGGTCTTCTGAAAGACAATATGGAGCTCTTTTCCTTATATTGATCTATTAGCCCTAACATCATGAAAACTAAGCCAAAGGAATAAGTAAAATGTTTTCTGAGCCAGAGAAGGGAAGAGATGCCAAGGGAAGGGGGGACTGGATAATGATTAGTTCAATATTTACTCTTGTCAGTGGAGTGAAAAACTAGCCAAACTCAGTTGTTTTTCAAAAGAATTAGCTGTCTTCAGACAGTAAAGAACAGACCATAGTAAGCCTCCAGAGTTCTGAAAAGATATGTCTATAGAGTATAGATTTCCTGTAGAGCTACTCTCTTGATAGGACTTTCTTTGGGCACCCCATGGGTTCAATCATTCATGGGATGGCAGCCAAAAGAGCAACTTGAGGGAAAGCGCAGAAGTTCGGCTCCCGACCATAAGTGGTCTTCTTCCCACCGGTAAACTCACCATCAAGACCGGCAGTTCACCTCTGAGGCCAGGAAACTACCAGTACAGCTAAAGAAAAAACATGCCTTGTTTTTCCTAGCATTGACACCAGCATTGACACCAGAGCAAAAGAAAGAGCTCTCTGATATAGCTCGAAGAATTGTTGCTCCAGGCAAGGGGATCCTGGCCGCAGATGAGTCCACAGGCAGCATTGCAAAGTGGCTGCAGTCCATTGGAACTGAGAACACAGAAGAAAATCGCCGCCTTTATAGGCAGTTACTTCTGACAGCAGATGATCGAGTGAACAACTGCATTGGAGGTGTCATCCTTTCCCATGAGACGCTCTACCAGAAAGCTGATGATGGTCGTCCCTTTCCCAAAGTCATAAAGGCCAAGGGTGGTGTTGTGGGCATCAAGGTGGACAAAGGTGTAGTGCCCCTGGCAGGGACCAATGGGGAGACCATCACCCAAGGTCTGGATGGGCTAGCTGAGCGCTGTGCCCAGTATAAGAAGGATGGGGTTGACTTTGCCAAGTGGCATTGTGTACTGAAGATTGGGGAAAATACACCTTCTCCACTTGCCATCATGGAGAATGCCAATGTGCTGGCCCGATATGCCAGCATTTGCCAGCAGAATGGCATTGTCCCCATTGCGGAGCCAGAGATCCTCCCTGATGGAGAACATGATCTGAAGTGTTGCCAGTATGTCACCGAGAAGGTTCTGGCTGCTGTCTACAAAGCTTTGAGTGACCACCATATCTATCTGGAGGGGACCTTGCTGAAGCCTAACATGGTCACTCCTGGCCATGCTTGTACCCAGAAATATTCACATGAGGAGATTGCAATGGCAACTGTAACTGCTCTTCGCCAGACTGTGCCTCCTGCAGTCACTGGTATCACCTTCCTGTCTGGGGGTCAGAGTGAGGAGGATGCCTCCATCAATCTCAATGCCATCAACACCTGCCCCTTGCACAAGCCATGGGCCCTGACCTTTTCTTATGGCCGAGCCCTGCAGGCATCTGCCCTCAAGACCTGGGGTGGAAAGAAGGAAAATGTCCAGGCTGCCCAGGAGGAATATGTTAAGCGGGCCTTGGCTAATAGCCAGGCTGCTCAGGGCAAGTATACTCCGTCTGTAAAGTCAAGAGCTGCAGCCAGCGAGTCCCTCTTTGTCTCTAACCATGCCTACTAAGTCAAGGCCTTCCATCTGGGTATGCCCTAACACTCTAGGCCATCCCTCACAGCCCAGGAAGAGGCTGAGATCCCAGAGCTTTGTGCTGACCTCTCCCATCACTCCTAACTTGTGTGGTGTTGTTGCTCAGTGGTGAATCTAGTGACCCCTCCTCGGCCCACTTTTTCCAATAAACAACTATTTAACAACAACAAAAAAAGAGCAACTTGAGTTTTGTGTCTGAATTTCCTTCCTTCCCAATTTCACTTTAGAAATTTTTGTGCTCTAGATGTATGCGTTTGCCACTTTCCCCAGAGCAGACGGTTTATTAGAAGGGCAAATCTGCAATAATATGGTGGTATTTCAGGGAAAGGCTATGCAAAATCTCTAAGAGGGTAATTCTCTAAGGTTCTATTACAACCCCTTAACAACATGTTTCAAAACTCCTGGTGAAAGACATCCTATCAAGATCCCAGGCATAGAAAGGGGCACTGAGAGTGAAGAGTTTAAATAGTTATAGCTCAATTGCACTTAATTTATTTCCCCCTACCTCACCAATTCTCAAAATCTACATTCATTTTATAGTCTTTTCTTATCCATTTCACAATAACTCAGGAATAGAAGCAATCTTAAATGTTCTCTAATGTAATCCATAACTAAGCAGGAATCACCCTTACAATAATGTCAATTTTCCAATTCTGTCGTTCAAATTTACACTGAGGTCTATCATTTCCTCTAAGAATAAGAATCCCATATCCAATTATATAGCAATCCCTGCTTCCATCTCTGAACAAATAGTTGAACTACTTATTTCACCTTACGAAAAGTTTTGGCCTTATGATTGACCTTTGATGCTCCTTAGTCTATTAATTGGAAGTCTAGTTATATACTGATATATCTGCTGTGTAATTTACCCAGGCTCTTTTGGCATGATTGAATGCCTGTAACACATTTTCTTCTGGTCGTCTGTGGATGTCTTCATTTCTGACATTGTATCAAAGAGAGGTTTTTATATCATTCTTTGCATTGCAACCTTCCATGCTATTCTTTATTTTTTTAAACCCTTACCTTCTGTCTTGGAAGCAATATAAAATATTGGTTCCAAGGCAGAAGAGAGGTAAAGGCTAGGCATTTGGGATTAAGAGCCCAAGGGTTACACAACTTGAAAGTGTCTGAGGCCAGATGTGATCTCTGGACTTCCTGTCTCCACAGGCCTGGTGTTCTTTCCATTCAACCACCTAGTTGTCCTTCATGCTATACTTTAGAAGAAGGTACAAGGAAAAAGGCAAAAAGTACACAGGACCCAACAGTTCCAGGGAATTGTGCCAGCTTGTTTGTAGACTATAAGGAAAAATAACTGGGCCTTGATCAGTCAATCATGAGGAGTTTACTGGGTCTGATCAACTGTCTTCAAACAAAGACTCAACAAGTGATTTCATGAGGTCATTTGCGGAACTCTTCACTGGATTATAGAACCTGAATCCACTGGTCTCCTCAACAGATAAGAGAATCGAGGTAGGTTCTTGAGAAGTTAGATGAATAAATCACACAAATAGCTAGTGACACAGACGGGATTTAGCCTAGGCTTTACCTATTACACTGCTAACTCCAAAACCATTTTATGCCATTGAGAACAATCTTATAATAGATATATTATATAAGTATTATAATTATATATGCATATTGTATATAATGTTAGTTTCTACCTTGTTTGCTGTAGCGAGAATGACCTAATATTCTTTACATTATTCTTTGAGTTTCCTGGTTGTATGGATATGCTTGACAGTAGAGACCAAGAGGAAAATATACCAGTTTACAATTGATAGAATTCTCTATGTACATTTGAGAAGAATGATTTCTATGAATAGCTTGTAAATTGATGAAAGAAGAATCATGAAGTGACAGATAAATGTTGAGATCTTCCAGGTAACCTTTGGGAAATAGAACAATTTAGCAATATCTTCCAAGTCTAAAGGATGTGGCCACTTAATAGGCAAGAAATATTCCTTCCCAGTACTGATAAATGTCTCCATATTTTCCTCACAAGGGACAGTTAAATTAAGTAGCAAAATGCATAGAGAGAATGCTGCCAGATCTGGAGTCAGGAAGATTCCTCTTCTTGAGTTCAAATCTTATCTCAGATATTTGCCAGTTTATGTGACCCTGGGCAAGTCCCTTAACCCCGTTTGCCTCAGTTCCTCATCTGTAAAATATGGTGGGAAGGAAATGGCAAACCACTGCATTATCTTTGCCAAGAAAACCCCAAATAGGTTCATGAAGTATCAGTTGCAACTGAACAAGTACAATAACTAACTCTCCTCAAAGGATCTACCTGAGCCTATGCAAAGGAAGAAAAGTCAACTGTCAGAATGGGTTTTCTTGGGAAAGAAAAAGGTGTTCTACTTTCCCCAGCCCCATTTCTATTTATTGCTTCCTGTTCACCTCAGGTATATCAGTTCACCTATTCTTCTCAATTTCTCTGGTTTTCTACCAGAACTTAAAATGCAATTCCCAGCATTAACATTGAGAGGCAATGTGTCATAAAGAATGGAGCACTGAGTCTGGGAAATGTGGTTTCAAATCCCACTTTGGACACTTACTAGCCCATATTACCTGGGAAAATGAGGAAAATTAACAGGATTATTGTGAGGTTCGAATGTGATATGTAAAGTGATTTATAAACTTTAAAACACTGTTAAAGAAAAGGGAGATGGACTTGATGACTTCTGAGCTTCATTTCTTCCCGCTCTAAATCTATGATCCTTGGTGCCAATGGGAAGGGGGAAAAAAATCCCAATCTGACATTCTGAAACCCTTGTAAGGATTTTATGATCTAGGAATGCATCAAGTATAGCAGGAAATTCTTTATAAGAACTTACCCAAAGTCTAAAGAGGTGACGCCTGGACAAAGGTCAGAATGCTTTTGTTTAAACTTTCCTGGCACATATCAACATATGTTTCTACACTGGGTCTTAAGTAATAGAGTTCAGAGGGCTATCCTGCGATGACATCAGAGCCAAAAAGGCAGAGCAGGTTTCAGTATCAGTCATTAGCTAAAGAAATTCTTAAGAGCAACAGTGACACATTAGCCACATATGTAAATGATGGACATTGAAATATTTCAACCTCAGCGAACACGTCTACTACATAAACACCTACCTGAGAAAAAAACTCTGGATGGGGGAGCCTGGCTTGACCTAATTCCAGAAGGCTCTTGTGCACAAAAGACATGAGAAAAGCATTTTAAAACCTGGGATCTGCATTTTCTTCTGTCAGATTGGCATGTGGGAGCATCTAAATTTAAAGAAGCCTAGGTGCCATTTTCCCAAGCACCATTTATGCCTTGAAGTTCATTCTCTTACTTCTCTAGAAATTTTGACAAGAGATGTAGCTTTCTTTGTGATGATGTTTTGGGTTTTCTTGTTGAGGGAATGGATGGCTTACTCTATGATTTCTATCTCATGGTTTGAAAACTCTCTCTACTTGTCTATGATTCAGCAACTTGTCTATTCCTTCCAGTCTTAGAGAGTTGCCTGGCATGCTAAGAGGTTAATTAACTTAAATAGGAATATACCAGTGACTTGTCTAAGGCCACCTAGCTAAATACAAAAAAGAGACAGATTACTGTTCCAGAAAGATTCTTCAGATCAAAATACTAAAAAAACCAGCTATGTCTCCCCAAAATGGAAGCAATAGAACAATGTGATATACATTTCTTGTAGAGAATCCAGTTTTAAAAACCAAACAGATCAATTCTTTCAGCTAGCTCTCTATGGCCCTCACTAGAAGGTACTACATTGTTAAAGAAAGTCCCAAAAAATCAAATGTGTAAAAGAGAGATAGCAGAAACAAGTTTGTACAAAGTACACAAGGAGAAAGTCAGATTTCAATTTTCCACTTGGGGTATTGGTTCCTCAGTATTCAAATGGTCCTGTAACTTTGGTAGTTTCATCCAAGAAGGCTACCTAGAGAGCAAAACCTATTCAGACCTGTTCATCTTAGAAGATTCCTGTCAAAGTCCTCCCACAAGTTCAGATGGACCCTGAGCTTTCTTTGTTGTTGTTTTTTTCCTGACATCTCTGAGCTGAATGGATCACAGTGGCTGTCTGCTTGTCCTCATTCTTCCTCCACATGGGACAAGATCTATTATAGTTTCCTAATGACATGGTATAGCCCTGTTCTTTTTGTTTCTGAATATTCTATTTTAATGTCAGCTAACTAGGAGACAGGCTTGTAGAACCAATGAAGCACTTGGGGATGAAGGAAAAGAGGTTTACTGAAAATGGAAAAAGAAAAGCTTAAGTCTTTACATTTTAAGACTAAAAGGATTACAGGGAGGATATGCTTTAGACTTAGAAAATTTCAATATATGCCTGCCAGTCTTATGGTTTGTTCTGACCCTCCAAGCCTCTTCAGCATGACTAGATAAAGCATTTATTGAGCCTTTTTAATACAAAAAAGTAGAAATGAGTTCAAATCTGGCAGCAGACACTCCTTGGCAATTTGACCCTGGGCAGTTCACTTACCACCCATTGCCTAGCCCTTACCACTATTCTGATATATTTTTTTTTAATTTTTTAAAAAATACTGGCAGAAAGAAAGCTCTGCTTTCAAGGTTCTTATATTCAAATATGAGAAAGATGTTATTGTTTTTGTTTGTCCTTAGACCTAGAAAGGGTCTAATGACATCACAACGTTGGAGTCAGAGTACAATATATTCTTCTGTTCCTGATCTGTCCAATATGAGCTCGGAAGGCTTTACCGTAGGCAAAATAGTGAAAGTAAAATAATAACAGAATAATATATTAAAATAATAAAATAATATACCCCTTGGGAAAGATAATATAAAATGGAGTTGAAAAGTAGAGGGAGAAGATGAGGATGGGGAGGGAAGAGAGGGAAAGGAAATGAGGAGCTGAGCCATCTTCAGAAAGGCTAGCTTGGATATTTCCTCACATTTCCATTTATTTCCAAGGAGGAACTCATCAATCAAAAGAAGCAGCAACAGCAGAGATGGAGCTATTGTCAGTGAGAAGACTGCTGAGACAGAGGAGAAAATATAGTCCAAGAAAAGCACAGTTGAAACAAAATTTAAAGAAATATGCCTGATGTGGGTGCCTCCTCAAATGGAGATGCAGTGGAGAAATTCAATAATTAGAGGCCATGCCTTGATGTTTTCCTCCTTCCAATACCAGTCCTCTCTCACCTGTTTTTCTATACTCCCTCCAACTCTCCCATATTCCTCTGGACCCCAAACTAAACTGTTCCTATTTCCTCCTCAAGCTACCTTGCTAACTAAGATCCAACTTCAGACTGTTTTCATCTATTCTATTTCTTCAATAACCTTGTCTGAGCAAGGCATTTTAGATCATTGTCCAAAGGTTGTTTGGTTTATCAAGAATTACATCTCTCTGTGGTGACCTATTTACTGTAAGTTTACATTAAAAATGAAATCATGCAGGAAATTGGAGTATTTAGTATGAGTATTGAGAAATGTATTTAGTACTAAAAGAGAACCATAGCCTTCAATGTTTAGAGATATTTTTGGACTTTAAAAAATAATTTCTTTTGTATAGTGACTAACAACCTAGTGCTCATACATATATGTGTCTGTGTTTACATATATGTGTGTATGTGTGTATATCTATATCACAGCTCTGAAAAGGCTGGTTTAGAAATCCATCAATCTAAATGCCACCTTTGACACAGCGATATTTTTTTTAAACCCTTGTACTTTGGTGTATTTTCTCATAGGTGGAAGAGTGGTAAGGGTGGGCAATGGGGGTCAAGTGACTTGCCCAGGGTCACACAGCTGGGAAGTGGCTGAGGCCGGGTTTGAACCTAGGACCTCCTGTCTCTAGACCTGACTCTCACTCCACTGAGCTACCCAGCTGCCCTCACGGCGATATTTTTTGAGAGTCCTGGGCAATTCAACTTCTTCCTGATGCACCAAGGTACCTCTCTTCGAAAACAGTAATTTATAGGGATTATTTGGGGGCTAGGGTACTCAGGATTAATCCCCTGCACCAGTGAAATCACAGGTCCACAAAAGTTCAATGCAATTACTGACAAATGCAGAGCCAAGCAACTAAATTCTTTATTTCTACTCCTTTAGAAGAATCTGATTTCCTTCCTCATTGATGTCCCATCAGAAAAGTCCCCAGGAAAGTGTGAATGAATATGCTATTAAGTTAGGTGATAGAGTGATACCTAATATACTAAATTAATTCTGTTCTAGGACATTAAAATTTCTTTCCCTCATATTTCTAGGGGAAAGGACTCTTGAAATGTACCACTCAGCCTCTCTGGACCTCAGTTTCCTCATTTGCAAAATGAGAGATTTGGAGTAGATATTTCTAAAATCGCTTACAATTAATTATAACCCCCTAAAACTTAATTTTATGTTGACATATATGCTTGGGATTGGATCTATGATTTCATTAGCATATGGGACTCCAACTGCTGATGGAGATCAGTCCCCTCTTGGAAATGTACAGTCCTAGAGGGTTGCGAGAGGTTAAGTGACTTATCCAGGATAACTCAGCCAATATATGTGAGTGAAAGCTTATAGCCAGATCTTCCTACCTCTAAGCCATACTACCTCTTAATCCATATGAAATATTTAAAGACATTTAAAATAGATAACATTATAAATATATTTTAAATCTTAACCTGGCTTCTACCAGAAACCCTCTACGCTTCAAAGACTAGACTTTAAAAAGTTATTTTGTAAGGATTAAAACCCATTTTGACCTCACCAGAATAAAGTCAAAGTGAGTCACCATGAAGGAAGAACTCTCAAGGCAACCTGAGCATGAATGCCAAATAAATCTTTGCATGTAGAAACAGTAAGATATGTATCAAAAACAGCTGGGTGCTGGATGGGTGTATTTTTACTGGATGAATAACTCCTAGCTTTTATTGCTTTAGGCAACACAGCATGCAAACCCCTATGGATATATAACAAATGTCAAATGATTTAGATTTCATTATCACAGAAGTGATAAGGAATGATAGCAAACTTTGGGGAGGAAGTGATTTTAATATACTGGTACTGACTTCCTCCTCTTATTGATTAAAGAATTGTATAATTGAAAGCTATTATAATTTATTTTGAAAGGCTGCAAGGTATAAGGGAAATAGCATTGTACTTGAAATCAACAGAAATCAGAAGTTTCTGTTCCTTCTGTGATACTTTCCAGCTGTGTGACCACAAAGGATTTTAGAAGCACAAATTTTAGAGCCAGAATCACTTAACCTCTGTGGACCTCAGATTTTTTTCATCTTTAAAATGCAGATAATCATACGTGTACTTCCCAATTACTCAGGACTGTGGTAAGACAGAGGAAAAAAGTTTTTAAATCTTAAAACACTATGGTCTGATCTGTCAGAATTATTATGAAAAACCCCACACAAAATAAGGAACATCTGTTAGAATGTATCTGAGAAACTTCAGCCAGTGGAATAAATTCTTGACACTCCTGTCTTTACAGGATCCTCCTGGGTTGGAGGAAAACATGATCTTTTGCTAGCTCCAGATTGCATTAATGAAAAAGTGTCATCTGACATCTTTGGTCACCATTTGCCTTTAATTTTTTAGTTATCCTCTCTCTCCGAGAAAATAAGAGAGATTGCTGAGAGGCCATGAATTGGAACGAAAAGAGGACTGGCAATAGAGCCAGAAAGGCCTCAGTTAAAGTCTTGCTTCTACCATATACTGTTTGTGTTGCCTTGGGCAAGAAAGGTTGGGACCTTCCAGTCCTCTAGACAATTCTCCATGACTGCAAGTTGTAGAGGAAGATGCTGACCTACCTTAGTTCCAGTAATTTCTTCATCTGGGAGTTCCTACACTGTCCAAAGGATAGAACACTGGGCCTGGAATCAGGAAGACCTGAGTTCAAATCTGGCTTCAGTCAATTACTAGCTGTGTGACCCTGGGCAAGTCACTTAACTCTTCCTTCATATCATTATCTGTAAAATGAGTTAGAGAAGGAAATGGCAGACTGTATCTTCGGTATCACTGGCAGGAAAACTTCAAATAGGGTCACAAAGAGTCAGACCTGACTGAAATGACTCAACAATAACATTCCAATAAAACTCAGATTTAGTCTTTATTCATATCTTAAAATAATATTCAGTCAACTACACAAACTCTTTTATGTCCCCAACCCATAAACTTCTTGAGTCAGTGGTCTACAGCCACAACTTCCATTTTCATTTCATTTTGAGAGGCTCTAGGGAATAATGGCTAGAGGTGTAACCTTGGAATCAGATAGGCTTAAGTGTGAATCCTGCCTTACAAATCATCTAACCTCTTTCAATTTAAGTTTTCATATCTGTAAAATGTGTGAATTGGAATGTTGGCCCCTAAAGGTCCCTTCCAGCTCTAAATCTATGATCTTACAATTTTCTCTTTATTCATATACTTTTTCATATCCTAAAAATGAAATTTCTGTTCGCATTATTCTATCAAAGCTGCTCTCAAAAGTCAGCAATAATCTAATCAAACCAGTAGTATTTTCTCTAAACTAATTCACCTCAAAATCTCTGTAGCATCTGATATCATTAGCCAGCCACACTTTCTTGAAATTGTCATCTCCTTTGGCTTTCATGACACAGAACTTGTCTCATTTTAGCCCCACTGGAAGACCATACTATAACTGTCTTTATCTCCTATATAGGATCCTCTTTCCCTTCTGCCTTTTGATTAGATTCTCCTAGGTTGTCTGTGTTCAAACCACTGTTCAACAAACGTTTATTATGTGTTTACTATGTACCAGGCATTGTGCTAAGTACTGCGGTTGCAAGGAAAGACAAAAGCCTGGACAGTCCTTTCCCTTAAAGAATTTACAGTCTAATGGGAGAAGGCTTTGCAAACAACTATACATAAACAAGAAACATAGGAAACAGAGGCAAGGTTGATATCAGAGGGAAGGTACTAACACATTAAGGGAGAGAAGGAAATAAAGGTTTCTTCCAAAGGTAAAATTTGAGCTAAGATTTGAAGAAAGCCAGGAGCCAGTGATGAGGAAAGAGAATTCTAAACATGAAGCACGGCCAGTCAAAATAGACAGAATTGAGATGGATGGCTAATAGGAGGAGCAAGTAGGCCAGTGTAGAGAAAAATGGAGGTGAATAAAGTATAAGACTGGAAAGGTAAGAGACTCAGTTCTTATAAAATCACTACTCGTATTCTCAAGTCTATAACTATAACTATCACAGCAACAGAGCTCAAATCATAAGAAATGGAAAAGACCTTAGAAATCACATAGTTGATCACCATTATTTTATGGATAAGTATATGACGCCTGAAGTGGTTAACTGATTTACTTAGGGTCATACCAGTAATAAGTAACATAGCTAGGATTAGAATCCAGATTCTATGGCTCAAAAAGTTTCACTATATATGTGTGTGTGTGTGTGTGTGTGTGTGTGTGTGTGTGTATGTGTGTGTGTGTGTATTTAGTTAGTTAGTTAGTTAGCCATACCTTCATTTTAAGGCAGGATAGTATAAATGGGAAGAAGACTGTTTTCAATCAGGGGATCTGAATTCAAATCTCATCTCTTCTATTTACTATTAAGGTGGAGATCATCAAATTTTCCTGTGTCTCAGTTCCTTATCTATAAAGGAACATGATTAAACTTTCATTTTGGTTCCAAATCTATGACCTATATCTGCAGCCATGACATTGCATCCTACCTCCAGTTCTATATTTTTACATGTTTTAATGTTCTGTTACCAGCTCAGATATACAATCAACATATCCAAAATGAACACATTCCAACCTAAACTAACTACCCTTCCTAGTTTCTGCAAAATGGTTTCCAGTTACCATACTTAATTTTCTTTTATTTATAAAACATAAATTTATTTGTTTGTTACATGAAAATACTCGGTTAACTCCCTCCCTCCTCTTCCCCATTAGAGAAGGTATCATTTGACAAAAATACATAAGTATATATAAAACTAATTTTACTTATTTTTACTGATAAACTGATAAGCTCTTCCTCTGGCAGTGGACATATACAAGTCATTCTTCAAGCAATATTTCTGTTATTGTATATAATGTTCTCTTGGTTCTGCTTATT
>NC_058135.1:90946672-91003630 GCF_016433145.1 Gracilinanus agilis
AGAGAGAGAGAGAGAGAGAGAGAGAGAGAGAGAGAGAGAGAGAAAGAAAGAAAGAAAGAAAGAAAGAAAGAAAGAAAGAAAGAAAGAAAGAAAGAAAGAAAGAAAGAAAGAAAGAAAGAAAGAAAAAGAAAGAACAAGCCCTTTTTGTTTATTTTAGGAACTTCCATCTTAAAGAATTTTGTGTGTGTGTATGTGTTTGATTGCGCAGAAAATCTAGAGAGCTGAAAACTGAGACAGCGCTTTTTAAGTTAGAGGATTCCACAGAGAAAAGTAGGCTAAATTCTCAGGGAAAACTTTGAAACACTTCGATGCTGAACTGACTGTAGGATACGACTGTGTTTCCCCACCCCTCTCCCACTTTTTGTGTTAGAAATTGAGTTCAAGGATCATTGTCCGTTGTGTGCAATGTACTTTAAACCAAATGTTCTCACGTTCTCTTGTTACATTCATGTCATTTGTCTTTAGCTAATAAGTGCAAACTCAGAACTGAAGAAAATAATTTTCTAGCAGGCTTTCCTCAAAGCTTTCCTGTTTCCCTCAGCTCAACTTAAAATAGGTCAGTCTCCTTGTGAAAAGTCAATGGCAATAACCCATTGAAATGTACCATGCAGACCTTGGGAGGCCTGATAATTGGTAGGAAGTAATACAGTTCTAAATCAGTGGGTAGAAATGATACTGTATATATTTGCCACTCTGTAAAGGAGAGGATGGGAGGTAGCTCAAAGACGGAGAGCTGAAAGGGACTCAAAGCATATCTAATCCACTCTGTCCCACCCTTTCAGTTTACAGCTGAGGAATTCAGGGTCCCGGCAGTGAAGTAACTTGTCCAATTTCACACAGGTGACTTACTCAGGGTCATACAGGTGTTAGTAGACTAGATTTAACACCAAAAATTCAGCAAGGGTGAAAAATTTATAATTGTTTTTAAGTGCAGAATATGTAGAGTATAACTTCTTTTAGAGACTAAAAACCAGTGTGATAGACTTTGGAAATAACTTTTGTCAAACTTTTAAAAACCGAATTTAACTCATCATAAGTAGCCAAGTACAAATTCTGACTATGAAAAAGATGTTAGGAAGCTTTAAAAGGGGAGGAGATCTGGAGGGTTAACCCTTTACACATTAGGAAGTCTATGTTTCACACAAGGGAAAGTAAGCACGTGCAGCTTTGTTATCCCAAGAAGTTTTATGGGTCACAAATAACAACTTTGAGGATGACTCGTATAAATCTCCAGCAGGGCTAACCATCTGCATCATTACTCATAGCTACTGACATTTTTATGATACTTTACAATGTGAGGGAGCTGCCTCTGTAACAGGCTTTTAGGAGATCCCTCACCTGCTCGAAATCATCTTAACCATTGGCCATCCCACCATTTTTTCTAAGCTAAAGTATCTGTTATCCAGGAGAAGAGGTATGTTTAGTTAGCTAAGACATCAACAAGGAGCTAGTCACCAATCGAATTAACCATCCAGGGGACTAAAAGGAATGAGGCATAGAGATATATATATTTTAGACCTTTCCCTTCCATCTTAGAATCAATACTGTGTGATTGTTCCAAGGTAGAAGGTCATTGAGGGCTGGGCAATGGGATCAGACAGCTAGGAAGTGTCTGAGGTCAAATTTGAACCTAGGACTTCCAGTTTCTAGGCCTGATTCTCAATCCACCTAGTTGTCCCCAAGGTAAAATTTTAATGGAGGTGAGTTAAAGGTGGACCAAGTGCCTCACCTAGGGGCCTGGAAGGAGGTCACAAAAGAGCTCAGGACTTGGTTAAAGGGAATAGATTGGTTACTGAAAAGGAGTGGAGAGATCCCAAGAGAAAGGATTTAAAAAACAAACTTTATTTGCCATGATCTTTAATTCCATGGTAGGTTGTGACACAGAGGGTTTTCTAAGAAGCAATTTGTAATGTGGGAGGATTTTGTCATGGAAAGCAACATGCCCCTGTGTTTTCTTCTCTTTGCTGTTGTCAAAACTCTGGGCTACGCAGGTCAGCTGTCTGACAGTATAAAAATAGATGTTCCATTTGGTTATGAAAGAAGGAGAAAAACTTGCGATATAAATGAAAGTTCTCACATACTAAGGGGAAGTGGTTTTTAAAAAGTCCTAGAGTTTATTCTGAAAATGCTAACAAGGTACAAAATAAGGAACTAGTGATGTGATGGGAGGAGGGAGAACTGAGGAATGAAATGAATGCACAAGTCGAAAACAACATTTATTTATCACAGGCACTGTGGCATTGCTTGATGATGCTGGCTGATTCAGAGCCCTTCTAAGGTACCAGGCAGCTCTGCGTACAAACATACAGTAAATACAATCAGCATTGTCCTTAATACAAAACCATTTGACCTGACTTTAGAATGAATTACAATGTACAGTCTTATACCTTTTCTTCATAATTACAGTTTACCCGTGCCAATATTTCAAATTAGTATACCAGTCCCAGGGCATAGGTGATGGGTACGGGAGGTGACCAGATTGTATACTAAGTAGAAAAGGGCAGTTATGCTGGGTGTGGTGGGTAAACCACATGTTAAATAATTGAGAGTTGATGAGCCATCAATGTTTTATCTCTAAGGAAAACATTTCATGGAGTTTGCTCCCCCCTCAGAAATAATGGTCACTGGAAAAAGAGAATAATGTAGGAGTTTGAGGGTTTGGGGGTTTCTTAATGCTTTCCAGGACAGTTTATGAACTTGCTACTCCCAATTTCATTGGAATTCTGAAGCTTTAAAGTTGGAAAGGACTAAAGAAATTATTTTAGCAAAATAACTTTATATTACAAGTAAAGAAACTGAAACCCAAAGAACTTGTCATTTGTTCAAAGTCATATAGCTAGCGAGTGGCCAAGAATCTAAGTCTGAAATCTAGCTCTCACTGCTTTCTGGAGAATTACAGACTCAGAGGTCTAGAGCTAAAAGCTTCCTTATATAGTGGCCACCTAATCCAAATCCTTTGTTTAATAAATGAGGAAACTGAGGCCCAAAGAGGGAAAGAAACTTGCCCAAGGTTACAGAGAATAAATATCAGAGGCAGGATTCAAACTTGGGTTCTATAAACTCCACATTCAGTATTTCTTTCAACACCATTTCCATCCTTTTAAGGGCTAACTGCCTCAGCTTTCTCCTCTGTAAAATGTGAGTAATAATAGCAACCCCCTCCCAGGGTTTTGTGAGATTAAAGTGAGATAATATTTGAAAAGTGTCTTTAAATCCTTAAAGTTCTAAATAAATGGTAGTTATTTTTTTCTTAACCTTTACCTTCTGTCTTTGAATCGATACTGTGTATTGGTCCTAAGGCAGAAGAGCAGTAAGGGCTAGGCAGTGGAGGTCAAGTGATTTACTCTGGATCACACATCTAAGGTCAAATTTGAACTCAGGACCTCCTATCTCTGGCCCTGGCTCTCAATCCACTGAGCCACCTGGCTGCCCCTAAATGGTAGTTATTGCATGGCAATCAACAGCTGTTGGAGATGCCCGTAACATTGCAAAGACCCCACTTAATGTGTACTATAACTGCTATCTGAATCAGGAAATAAGAATTATATCAAAGTAATTAATGTATGAGGCATGCATTTTACAAACCTTAGAGAGCTATATAAATGTCATTTGTTATCATATTATTAAGCCCTTAGAAAGAACTATAAAAATGCCTTTCCTTATTCCTCACAGTTGTTTGTGCTTCTCTGTTCCCAATAAAATAATTCCCCTTACCACCCCACCATTACCAAGAGTGCTAGCTCATTGAGGACTGGGGTTTTTCATTTTTATCTTTGTATCCCTGACCTAGCAAGGTATCTGGTTCATAGTATACTTAACAAATTCTAGACTTGAGTTGAAATGTGATCTAGCTCTTATTTTCTTATTTACATATAAGATTTGCGGGGGCAAGAGGAGGATCAGAGTACAAAAAAAATAGAGAATTGTATGAGAAGCAACCGATTAAAGATTTTGTCCAGAATAATGGGGTTTATTAGTTTTTGGTAAGAAAGGGATAGTTGGCATGTCCTAAGGAAAAAGGCTTTAGGATTTGAGTGTCAGGTGAAAGAAATAATTTTATTACTCTTTAGACCATGGCCATGAAAGAGGATGGAGAGAGTTGAAGTTCTTTTGGGTGACACCAGTCTGCTTATTTGTTAAAATTAATAACAATCATGTCGGTCCCCTAGAAGATTAATGAAGCCACAAAGTTCTCTCATCCAACAATTTCTTTCCTGAGTACCTATTGTTCCTGTGTGCTGCCTCTCTCTCTATACCCTTCCTGAACAATTCTGCTATAGGTCATTGTCATAGGTAGAAGAAAGGAAGGAGCAACTCTCAAGTTTACATTTATGTAATCAAATTCTAGACTCAAAAACTGCCTGAGAAGATCTGCTCTGACTCTGTTTTTACACACACACACACACACACACACACACACACACATGATAAGTAGATAAGAATGTCAATTTGATGGAGGCAGTTTCTGCGGCAATTTCAGACCTGAATTTCAAAATAATTATTTTTGGTTCATGCAACTCAGCTGATGGTTAATAGCATAATACTAACAGAATAATAAGTTCATATTGTTCTAACCTATATTACAGGCCTCTAGTAATGAATTCTATGCAGATCTAGGAAGTTGTTAGAAAACACAAGAAGTTATATTCTTCCTTTTTTTTAGAAGCAAGTATGTTGTGAGTCAATCTTAGAAAAGAACTTTGGCCAAAGTAGGATAGGTCTGAAAACGCATTTAAAGAGAACTCTTTGGCTCAGTGGATTGAAAGCCATGCTTAGAGAAAAGAAGTCCTGGGTTCAAATATGACCTCGGATGCTTCCTAGCTGTGTGATTCCTGGGCAAATTCACTTAACCGTCATTGCCTACAATTCTTCTGCCTTAGAGGCAAGGTAAGGGTTTTATAAATGAATGAATGAATGAATGAATGAATGAATGAATGAACAAATAAAAAATTAAAAATAAGGAGAACTTTTTGACATAGATGATAAG
Source organism: Gracilinanus agilis (assembly GCF_016433145.1). NCBI lineage: Eukaryota > Metazoa > Chordata > Mammalia > Didelphimorphia > Didelphidae > Gracilinanus > Gracilinanus agilis. The sequence goes on from NC_058135.1 coordinate 90,951,660, forward strand.
AAGGTAGCTGAAAGTATTCTATTTTTTTTTCTCCTTGGAATTAGATACTTTTCGAAAAGTTGTTCAACATTTTGGAAGACTGGATATTTTGGTCAATAATGCTGGAGTGAATAATGAAAAACAGTGGGAAAAAACTGTCCAGATTAATTTGGTAAGTATTATCCAAGTCTTTTCTTTATCTGTAAATAGCTTTAGCAAAATATTTGGGGATGTGTTTAGTCTATATTTGCAAGAGCTTTCATTCAAATGAACATAAGTACTATAAATACAATTGTATATGTCATAGGGAAAATGGAGGGTGGTGGAAACTGCAGAATGCTAAAGAGAGGTATTTCTCTTTGGAAAACAGGAAGGCATTCTGGGCACTAAACTATAGAGATAGCTGTCTTAAAATACCAAAAGGAAATACTGGGGGTTGGGGGGAAGTGGGGGAAGTCATTTCTTAACTCATCTTTTTCAAAGTGATAACAAAGGAAAAAGAAGGGGAATTTGAAAGAAGTCCAAGCACACAAGAGCAAGGTTAAACTGAAATTGGACTTGGAGGTTTTGATATTTTGATATGAAGCTACTTTGTTATGAGAGCTGTGCTTTTCTTTTATGATTTGGTTACTCTCATGAAAGTTTCCATGGATTGAGAGTAAGAATATCTGGGTTCAGCTAAGGTTCTGCTACTTATTACCTCTGAGTCTTTGGATGGGTAATTTAATGTTAGTTTCTTTATCTGTAAAATAAAGATATTAGCCTGGCTAGCTTTGACTTTCTCTTCCATCCTTAGATCTGTAAAATATTGTGTTTCCTGAAGTTTTCCTTCTATTGACTTTATGTAGTTTTACATGGCAATCATTTACAAATAGACTTATCAAAGGGCTTTAGGACATTTTAGATTATTTTTGAAGCCTACGCTAGACCTTTGCTATGGGAGATATGCATTGCCCTGCCTTGTCCCACACCTCCTGGGTTTGGTCATACAGTTTGTTTGGAGATACTCCCCCTGAAATCGAGCTCTTCCCTGTCTTAGTTAACTCTAGATTAATGCTAATGAGGCCACAGTCACAACAGTTTGATTCATAAATGGACAAAGTCAGCTTCAAACTCTTCTTCGTTCAGTATTATATCCCGGACCGCCAATCAGAATAGAAACTGGATGAGAGAATTTAGGTTAGTCAGAGTTAAGATATCATCAACTGTAGATATAAAATGAAGTATTTTTCTGTTGACCAAGGGTCAGGCCTTTCTTATATGTAGGAGCTTAAGAGACATGAGATAAAATTTACCACTGAGTCATAAGAATTTTTTCTTCCTTTTACTAGCTTTAATATTTGGGTTCCAGAACTTCCACATTATCTGAGAAAGTCACTTATCTGACTGGAGCCTTTCTTGTGATGTGTTCAGATCAGTCATTCCTTTATTTCGTAGCTAAGATAAGAAATGAGATAGGTATAAATGGAACTTATGACACCTGCAATTTCCCAAACTACTACTCCCTCTTTGTTTATGAAGGAATCCACAGCCAAGCTCAGGCTCTATAGCTATCTTATAGCATGTAATCTTCCTCTCTCAATTAGCCCATTTTGAACCCTCTAAATGTAGCTTTGAAATGTACATTTCATGAGTCTATTTTTGAGTAATTCTCTTAAATTTATACCTGTAAAATTGTACTTTTCCTTTCCCTGAGTAACACGGGAGATTCTGTCTCCTTTATGAAAGCCATAAAACGAAAATCATTCCTTTGTCTTTGATGTATTGAAAATTATGTCTTATGAAGCTTCCACTAGGGGCTCAGCACTATATTCTGAACTCTGGACCTGGCCTTATGCGTAATAAAGAAACTTAGTTTTTACTTCCTACTTCTTCATGTTGGATCACCTGGCTTTCAACAGACACCCTGGGTATTTCTTTACCACCTGATACCCAATAGTGATCTGAGCACACCAAAAGATAGTGTTGTGAATTCTGTATTCATTCTACCACTACTTCTGAAAGGGTTCAAATAATGTCTATAGGAAGCATCAAAATTATTGAAGCTTCATATAGGGAATGGAGCTGCTTCTGCCATTTCATGGTTATGAGGAAATATCATCTTAGGATGCTAGGCTTTACCTTAGCTGTAATTTATTTTTATAGACTTATCTAGGGCGCAGGGTCCCCTAGTCCAGCATATGTCCAAAGGAGGGTCTGACCCATATGTTTCTGGTTTTAAGGGCACCTCTCTATCTGCTATATCATGCTGCCTCCCATTGAAGTGATGTATTATGATTTTGCTTGGCTATCCCCTCAAAGTCAGTCTTGACAATATAGTAACTCAAATAGTTTGCTGGATATCTGTAATTGTTAGTGGCATAAATCAATTGATGAATTTAGAGAAACATTCCCTTTTGAAGAAGGAATAGGAATATTTCAAACATATATAAATCTATGAGAGATTTGGTTTAAGAAAGGCTTCCATTATATTAGATTATATGGATTTATCTTCCTCCTCTTATCCTTTCTGGCTTAGGTTTTTAGTTCAGCCTTTATCTCATCCTTTTACCCTAAACATGACACCAAAGAACAGTTTTTTTCAAAGAATGGTACTAGTATTCGGAACTGGGTGGGGAGCAGTGATACTCTTGTCATCCCCAGTGCCTTGTGCATCATGGGCATTTAGTAGGATGTGAACAAAATGGTCCCTTTTCACTGATATCAGAAATCCCTTTAATTGGGCAAAGCCTTTCCTTTTTGGTTCATTATGTGTACAGTAAAAGAGGCAGAGAAGGCTTAAAATGGAACTTCTCCCTGGGGGAGATATAGGCAACATACTAAAGGGATTTGTCTTATAATGTAAACAAGGGATTTCTGATCCTTTCCTGTGAGTAAATTTTAATTGAGAAGATGGTGGAAAAGTGCTTTGACACCATAAGTTGTAATGAAAGGAAAGAGGGAACAGAAAAGTAAGGATGGAAAGGTAACATAGCCTTGATCCATATAGCATGTAAAATGACTCCAAATTAGCAAGAATAATCATTCGCGGAACCCTATTGGTTTTGCTCATTTGTGTGGCTCTGTTTTCCTCTTCCTGCCCTCCAACCAATGAATAATATCTTTTACATTAAAAAAAATTAAAAAGAAATCCTTCAAACAAGGGCCATTGGAGAACACGGTTACAATGTCTGTACTGAACATTTCAGGTAAATGTATATATAACTAATAGTCCTATTGAGGGTCAACAAGATCAAATTCCTCCTTGTTTCTTTTTCTCCTTACCATTCCCAGAACCATCAGACCAGCGGTGTTTTGGTTTGGTTTGGGTTTTAACCGAGAGTTGTGGAGATGACTATATGGGATAAGGCTATAAAGTAGCTTAAGGCGCTATAGAAAAATCATTATTATCATGGCTTCTTCCCCAAAACTTCCTCCCCATTACCGAAAACTAATTTTAGGGTTTCTCATTCACAGTAAGGTATAAATGAATGATTTCATCGAAGTGTTGATCTGTCCTAAGAGGTCAAAACCTTAAACTAATATCAGAATTTCAGGCATTTGTCAGCCCCTCCAGAAACTTAGAAGACTGCATTCTCGTCTCTTTATTCTTCAGGCTGGCCGGGTTCTTGCTTAGCCAAGTTGAAATAGTTTAGAATTTGGCCCTGAAAGCATACTGAGAAAGAAAACCTAGGTTCTAGGCCCAGTCTCGCCCTTAACTAGCTATGGGACTTGGGACAAGTCACTGAACTTCATGAACCCATAGAATGGAAATAGTAGAAGAAATTTCAGTAGCAAACATCCAGTCCAATTCACGCTGTAATAATATAGTGTCTCCTCTATAACTCACTCAATAAGTGGTTGCTGTTGTTGAGACCCACAGTTGTATCTGACTCTTTGTGACCTCATTTAAGGTTTTCTTGGCAAAGATACTGGAGTGGTTGCCATTTCCTTCTCGAGTGGATGAGGCAAACAGAGTATAAATGACTTGCCCAGGGTCACACAACTAGTAAGTTTCTAAGAGTTTAGATTTGAATTCAGATCTGCCTGACGCTGGGTCGCATGTTCTTTCCCACTGAGCCACCGAATATCTCCTGATAAGTGACTGTACAATATCTATTTGAACACTCTCCATCAAGGACCACCCTTCTACTTCTGGAAGCAACCCATTTTATTTCTGGAGAGCATTCAATGTTAGGAGACTTTTCCTGGCACCAAATCTAACACCTCCCTGACCCTCAGTTTCATCAACTGTAAAATAAATCTCTAAGATCTATATGATCTCTAAGATCTCTTCAAATTCTAATTTTTGCAAGCAATTCTGTCAGCCAAGGTGAGAGTCAAAAGGCTCGTAGGAAGTCCTTGAAACTCTATTGCTAGATTTACAGTTCTTTCCTGGTCACCCCCTTTTAATTTGTAGTAAACTTCAGGGCTGTAACAAGCGCCAGGAAATGGTGGTGACTAAAACAATAAAGCAATTAATGCCTGTTCTGTGTGGGTCTGGTTTTGCTTGTTTTGCCTATGTAATTATTTCTACAGTCAAAGTAAAACATTTCCTTCACCAACCATAAAAAATGGCATGTTTTACCACATAGCATGAACAATTACATAAACACCAATCCAGTCACTTGACCATAGTGGGTATTGAATTCAATTCTAATGTTCTTACAAATGGAGACCTCATACCGTAGGGCTTAGAAAACTGGGTTTATTATTAATTCACAAAATCCTCATGCATAATCTCTCCATTGATAAAGAAGCATAGTTCTCCTTTGAAAGCTTTGTGATTTGCTATTGCCAAAAGTACATTTATTACCTGGTGGCCAACCTTCTGGAAATGAGGACCTCTGATCCTTGGCCAAGTGTCTGTCACCAGGTCTGTTCTTAGATTCTTTCCAACTTAGTGGGACCTGTCAGAGCTTGAGATCCACTGGCATAGCCTTGAAGAACTCAGGGTCACCATTAAGGTGAGGCACCAGAAAAATACCTCCTCACTGGAGGGGCTCAAAACCTGGAACTCACGTATAACTGGTACTTTTATCTGGCATTGCCCTCAACCCCCTCCCAGTTTTTTCAAGTGCAGTCAATAACTGAATTGGAATATTTCTTCTTGGATGGTCTAGGTAGGAGGGCTAAAAACATTCTCTACTCAAAATGAACTCGTTTATGGTTCAAGTTGAGAATTCTACTAAAGCAGTTGGTGGCCCTTGATTTCTAAATCACTTTTAAACTTTATGTGAGGAAATATCCAGGGAACAGCTGTGACCACAGAGGCAATCATGCTGCCAGCCTGGAGGAATAGGAAATGAGAAGTTACAGAGGGACAGTACATCTGGCACAGATTAACTGAATTTCCTAGAATAAAATAGTGGGTCACTAATAAGGAATCAGTAACTACCACATTTAAGTGTTTGTTTTTTTTTTTTAAGAATGAATTGAAAAGTATCTAAGTCTCTACTGTGTCCTAAAAAATGATAAAGATTCTTTTTATGGTTAACTTTCTTAGCTTGACAATTTTTCAAATATGTAGGTGAAAGTTTGATCATGTTTTCTTTATTTTAATAAACTACCTCCTCTTATTTTTTATTTATTTGTTTTCCTTTGTCCTACATATTTCCTATGGAGTTGACAGCCTGCTCTCCAGAATTATTCTCCTGAGGTACTGAACTTATGCCCAGTTTTAGTCCAGAATCATTGAAAGTAACTAGTGGCTCTTGGCTTCTAAATCATTTTAAGCCTGATTTGAGAAAGTAGCAAGGCAACCTCTGGGACCTCAGAGACAGTCATGATGCCAGGTCTGTGGTCTATGGGAACTAGGCAAAGGTGTCTCCATGGTGTCATAGTGCTCCTTCACGATGACACTGCAGCTCTATGGAAGGGGCTTTTCCCCACCTCTTCCATAAGCTGGCAGAGGGAAGTTCAATAAAGATGACTGACAACAGTCTGTTTGGTAATAGTTCTTTTCCTCCCATAGAAAAGAGAATTAGATTTTCTTAGTCCTTCTGGGTTCCAAGGAGAGAAGCAGGCAGATGGTGTAGGCCGTGTGAGTGATGATACCTCTAAAATGAATGAAAACTCAAATGGATTTATGTCCTTGCTCAATTAAATCTCGTTAATTCAATCCAGCAAACATGTAGCCAAGTGAGTGCGGTGGGTCTGTCCTCATAAATTCTTGGATTCATTTTCTTTCCCATGCTTAACTACTTTTCAAAAAATTCTACAGTATTGGAAATTCAACATTTACAAGAATGAAGAAAATATATTGGAGGGATTAACACTGAAAATGTAAAAGTCAAAATATCATTAACTACAGATGGCATGACAGTGTGTCTAGAAAATACAACTAACTGCCTTAACCAAAAAGTAAATGGTGCCAATGACCAATTCCGAGCCAAATGAGAGGATTCAAGATTTACTCTTTGGATTCATTCTTCAGAGCCCTACTGTCCAGAGTTTGGCTGAAAAGGTGAATATTCTAAAAAATGTCATTTATGGTAAAAACTCAAGGCAGCTTGGTAAAATAGCCAGAGCTGACACAGTTTTAAGTCCCAATTCTGCTCCACGGAGTAGCAGGTCCCTTAATTATTCCTCCCCTCACACTTCACAACACTCTAAGATTATAACCTGAAAAGCAGGAGTTGGCTTTCTGTGATGGAGTTTCTTCAGCATTATTTCCGTAGTAATAAGAAAATCTTAGGCTTGGACTAAAAAACAATGACTTTGATTAGAAGGGCTGGACCTTAAAGTTCTGTGCATGTTTAAAGCTTTATTTGCCATGAGACTTTTTTGTTTTAGTCTTTAAAAACTTTTTTTTATTAATTTCATTAAATATTTCCCAGTTACATTTTTAACATTTATCTTTTAAATTGTGAACTCCAAATTCTCTCCTACCTTCCCAGCCTCCCCCACCCACTGAGAGGAAAAGAAATATATCATTTATACCTGCAAAGTCATACAAAAAACATGACTATTAATTAAAATTTTAAGATCATTAAAAGGCTCTTTTGAAAATTTACCCAGTTTCCTGTGCTCCAATAGTCCCTTAAATTTTCCTGTATAAAAAGCAAATAACTTGGCAGTGTTCACTTGGATTTTTTTATTCTTTTATAACAGGAGATTCTTAACCTAGAATTCATGATTGTTTTTACATTAGGGGCAGTAATTTTTTCTTTGAATTGATGTGTTCTGTTTTTACATTATAGACATTTACAGATGACCTCCTCCCATCCCTCCTTATTCTATTGGAAAAGAGAAAAAGAAAAACAAATTTCTTGTAACAAATATGTGTGTTTGTGCATGTCTGTATATAACATATACAGATATATGATAGACAGACAGACAGACAGATAGATAGATAGATAGATAGATAGATAGATAGATAGATAGATAGATATAGAATCAAGNATAGATAGATAGATAGATAGATAGATAGATAGATAGATAGATAGATATAGAATCAAGAAAAGAAAATTTCCTCAATGGGAAATATCTCATTCTACACCATAATTCTACTTTCTCTGTAATTGGCTTCCTCTGTAATTCTATGCCTTTTACTTTACACATCATGCTAAGAAAAGTTTCAGAGGCTTCATCAAACTGCCAAGGAGTTCTAAGATACGAAACAGATTCAAAAAACATCCTCCCTCAGAGAATAGGAAGGAACCCATGCAATGCACCATCCTTCTACTTTGTTTCAAATACAAAAATAAATAAGGTTCTGCAGAGCCTTTCAGGAATAAGATTTCATAACAGCTTCTTCCTGAGCCTCATAAAATGAAGAGGATTTTTGCAAGAACTTCACCAGGTGGGAGAACCCTATCATAAGAACCACAGGACAGCTAACTTCAGTGAACATTAGAGTTCAATTCTTGACTGATGCCTATCCCACCTGCAAGCAGTCAGTTTCTCTGTCTTTGTGTCCAGGAAGGAGCAGATCTATACTCTTAGAGTTTGAGTATTGGGTGAACGTCTTTGATATTAAACATTCTTGAGAAGTTTTGCTCTCAAAGTTGAGCAATACTCAAAAGATGGGGGAAAGGAGACCTCTTCTATATGAGAGTTCTGGATGTTAATTATTCAAACGTTGCCTTGATAGGAAAATTATTGATAATTAGCCTTTCAGCATTCTGGCTAGGAAATACCAGGAAAAGAGAAAGGAAAAGATGATAGGATCTCCCTCTGCAACCTGATCTTATAGAATGGAAATGCTCTCAGGGTAAGGGTCAAGCTCCCCCAAAGCTACTTAGTTCTTCCCACTGGATAAAAACAAGAATCAGAGAGCCTCAGTTTGGGTATTAATTTATTGGGTAGAAAGTAGAATAAGGGCTTTAGGGGCATTCTGGATAAATAAGGATGACTAAGGAAGTCAGAGGATTATCATCTCTAGAGACTCCATTTGGGTTAGTCATGGAACTACCATAGAGGTGTGAGGACTGGGGGAATCCATGTCATGGAGCATCAAAACAGTTGACTAAATAAAGGTGGGAGCATGTCTAACAGTACATGCCTCTATCATCATAAATCCACTTAACAAACTTTTTTCACTTCTTTTTTCTTTTTCCGGGGAGTGGGAGAGGGAGGAGTGAATATGTTTCCTTTTGCAATATGGCTAAGATGGGCATAATAATATATTCCATATGACTCCCCATGTATACTCAATATCATAGGGCTTGTCTTGTCAAGGAAGAAGGAGGGATGAGAGGGAGAGAAAGAATTTACAACTCAAACTATTAAAAATTAATGTTATAAAATTTTAAAGTATAATTGGAAATTATTTAATGAAATTAATAAAAATACATTTTTAAAAAGGAAGAACCATAGGATTGTAGGATATGGATTCCCTCCTTTCCCTTCCTGCTTAGGATCTTTGATGATATTCTTTAGAAACCACTCAGTTCTATCCATAGATATCTTTTAGATATATTAGAAAACCAAAGTTTCACAGTGGTTGGACTCTACATAAAGTAATGCTGAGCAATCAACCATGGTCGTGCCCTTCAGAACTGTCCTGAGTTATAGTGACATGAGAAGAGAAAACAGAATGTAGAAGGTTGAGAGGACTACAGAGATTGAATACAGTGTCAGGTCTCACTCTGTTCAGCAAAGTAAGCATGTTGGCTTAAAAAATAACAATACTTGGTTGAATAAACACCTGCTCCTTGCAGGAAAGAGCCTCAATAGGTTCTTTGTAAATAGGAAACTCTGGAAGAGCAAAGGGGATTTTCTAGACCCTCCCCCCACTGACCTCAGCCAACTGCCTTGCTCTTTCACAAAAAAGCAAAGCTTTCCTTTATTTTTCTTAAAAGCCTACTGTTATGGGTGACCTTGACCAGACTGCAGAGAGGAATAAAAGCATTTGTTTAATTTTTTGTGAAAGGAACAGGACATGACCTTCATTCTTCATAGATAACTTAAAAGTTTGTTCTGCTCATTCCTACTTAGGTCCACTGATAGTCTAGATCAGTGGTTCCCAAACTTTTTTGGCCTCCCGCCCCCTTTCCAGAAAAAATATTACTTAGCCTCCTGGAAATTATTTTTTTTAATTTTAATAGTAATTAATAGGAAAGATAAATGCACCTGTGGCCATCACCGCCTCCCTGGATCACTGCAGCACCCACCAGGGGGTGGTAACACCCGCTTTGGGAATCACTGGTAGACCTTTGAGAGTATGGCTGACACCCATTCCCCTTTCCACTTGCTTCTCTGCATGATCAGAATGAAGGACTCCGGGTCTGTGTGTGCATAATAGTTATAATAATGCCATTTTTTTAGCTTCCTCCTCTTTCTATTATGTTTCTTTTTATGATTGTAGACTGATAGGCATGTCATTAGTGCCCATTTGAGGCTCCGCAATCCTAGAGAATAGGAGCTCTATCAGATACATTTTTTACATAGCCCCAAGGGAAGTTAATACCGCACCATATTTCAATAGCTCTGAATGCTGCCAGGACAACAAATTCACAGCCATCATTCTCTACTTCCCTGTACACAATGACATTTTCCAATAATATCTGAAGTGCTTTTATACTGTTGTTATACATTCATGCTGTTGTACCCAGCATGAATGATGATGACAACTTGTTTCTTTATGGCTGCAAAGGGCACAGTCCTAGAAGACAAGCCTGCCTATTGGCCATGCTCTGCCACACCTGCATCAGTTGTTTCTCTCCCCACTCCCTTTCACCTCCTCTAGTTCAAAGAGTATGGGTTTTACTTGATTTATGCCCTTTTAATGAGATCTCTTCAGCAGTAACTCCAACAGAAGATATCTAGATATCTTTACAGCGTTATAAAATTTAGAACCAGAAAGAATGATGATGAAGATGATGCTAATACTAGCAATGACAACAAAGTAATAAAAGCATAATAATTAACACATAGTGATTTTAGGTGAGCTATATTTTCTCATTTCCACATTTGAGGTAGGTACTACTACTCTAGTTTTCAAGTGAACTCATTTCAGTCATGTCTGATACTTCATGACCCCATTTAGGGTTGTCTTGGCAAAGACACTGGAATGGTTTCCCATTTCCTTCTCCAGCTTATTTTACAGGTGAGGAAATTAATGAAAACAGGATTAAATGTCTTGCTCAAGGTCACACAGCTAGGAAGTGACCGAGGCCAGATTTTTTTTAAATAATTTTTATTTTTTAGAAAAGTTATCATGGTTACATGATTCATTTTCTTACTTTCCCCTTCACCCCCCGACTTCTCCCCCCACCCCACAGCCAATGCACATTTCCCCTGGTTTTAACATGTGTCATCTATCAAGACTTATTTCCAAATTGTTGATAGTTGCATTGGTGTGGTAGTTTCAGGTCTACATCCCCAATCATGTCCGCCTCAACCCATGTGTTCAAGCAGTTGCTTTTCTTCTGTGTTTCCTCTCCTGTACTTCTTCCTCTGAATGTGGGTAGGGTTCTTTTCCATAAGTCCCTCAGAATCGTTATGGATCATTGCATTGCTGCTAGTACAGAAATCCATTACATTCTATTTTACCACAGTGTATTGATCTCTGTGTACAATGTTCTTCTGGCTCTGCTCCTTTCACTCTGCATCAATTCCTGAAGGTCTTTCCAGTTCACATGGAATTCCTCCAGTTTATTATTCCTTTTTAGAGCAATAATATTCCATCACCAGCATATACCACAGTTTGTTCAGCCATTCCCCAATTGAATGGCATACCCTCATTTTCCAGGTTTTTGCCACAACAAAAAGTGCGGCTATAAATAATTTTGTGCAAGTCTGTTTATCTATGATCTCTTTGGGGTACAGACCCCACAATGGTATGGCTGGATCAAAGGGCAGGCAATCTTTTATAGCCCTTTGAGCATAGTTCCAAATTGCCATCCAGAATGGTTGGTTCAGTTCACAACTCTACCAGCAATGCATTAATGTCCCAATTTGGCCACATCCCCTCCAACGTTCATTACTCTCCCCTACTATCATTTTAGCCAATCTGCCAGGAGTGAGGTGATATACCTCAGTGTTGTTTTGATTTCCATTTCTTCTAATTATTAGAGATTTTGAGCACTTTCTCATGTGATTATTGATAGTTTTGATTTCTTTATCTGAAAATTGCCTATTCATGTCCCTTGCCCATTTATCGATTGGGGAATGGCTTGACTTTTTATACAATTGATTTTACTCCTTGTATATTCGAGTAATTAGACCCTGTCAGTTTTTTTTGTAATAAAGATTTTTTTCCCAATTTGTTGTTTCCCTTCTGATTTTGGTTGCATTGTTTTTGTTTGTACAAAAGCTTTTTAATTTAGTATAATCAATCATCCCATTCATATTCAGAGTTATAATTATCAGTTGTGTATTCCCCAACATTTTGGTATCCTCTCTTAGTTCTACCCCTTCTTCTTAGGCTATTTCCTTTTAAAACAGTGATTTGTTTTAAACCACTCCCTTGATTTACTACCCTTTCTACCCCCTCCCTTGTTATTCCCCTCTTTTTATTTTTAAGGCCTAATGAATTCCCTCTCCCTTCTCCTCCCCTCCCTTTTTTGACCTCCCCACTCTCCTGCTCCCCTTGGTTTATCCCTTCTGACTTTCTCAGTAGGGTTAGATAGAGTTCTATATCTCAATGGATATAGTTACTCCTCCCTCTCAGAGAGTAAGGTTTAAATATTACCTCTTAATGCTCTCTTCCTCTTCTTCTTATAATAGTATTCATCCCCTCCACTTCCCATATCTTCTTTGTGTATAAGAGAATATCCTGTTTTTTTATTCATTCAAGTTTCTCTTGGTGTTCTCTACTATGCACCCCCCTCTTTCCCACCCATCCCCTTATCATCTTAGACCATTTAGTACTCCAACCTCTCCCTATGAATAATTCTTCTAATTACTATAATAGTGGATACTATAATAGTGAATAGAGTTCACTACAGAGAATTACACATAACATTTCTCCATATAGGAATACAAATAATTAGATCTTATTGAAGCCCTTAAAGAGTCAAATTTAAAAAATTATGAGTTTTCTTTCTTTCCCCTCTGTTTCTTATTTACCTTTTCATGTTTATTTTGGTTTTTGTGGTTGGATATTAAACTTTCCATTTAGTCCTGCTCTTTTCTGTGCAAATACTTGGAAATCTTCTATCTTGTTGAATGCCCATACTTTCCCCTGGAAGTATATAGTCAGTTTTGATGGGTAGGTGATCCTTGGTTGTAGACCCAGTTCTCTTGCCTTTCTGAATATCATATTCCAAGCCTTCAGGTCTTGTAGTGTGGAGGCTACCAGATTCTGTGTGATCCTGATTGGTGCTTCTTGATATCTGAATTGTCTCTTTCTGGCTTCTTGTAAAAATTTTCTTTTACTTGGAAGCTCTTGAATTTAGCTATTATATTACTGGGGGTTGTCTTTTCAGGGTTTAGTATAGAGGGTGATCTATGGATCCTTTCAATGTCTATATTGCCCTCTTGTAGAACTTCAGGGCAATTTTGCTGAATAATTTCCTTTAGTATGGAGTCCAAATTTCTATTAATTTCTGCTTTTTTAGGAAGACCAATGATTCTCAAATTATCTCTTCTAAACCTGTTTTCTTGATCTGTCAATTTCTCATTGAGATATTTCATATTTCCTTCTATTTTTTCACTTTTGACTTTGCTTTATTTGTTCTTGTTGTCTTGAGAGATCATTAGCTTCTACTTGCCCAATTCTTGTCTTTAGAGACTGGTTTTCTGCTATATTCTTTTGATTTTCCTTTTTGATTTGGTGTATCCTGTTTTCCAGCTATTTGATTTTGGTATCCAATTTGCTTAACAATTCTTTTGATTTGGGGGCATCTTTTTCAAATTGCCCAATTCTAGCCTTTAGAGACTGGTTTTCGGCTATAATCTTTTGGTTTTCCTTTTGAATCTGGTCTGTTTGGTTCTTCAAGCCTTCTAGCTGGTGATTTCTGGTCTTCAATTTGCTTATCAATTCATTTGATTTCTGAGCCTCACTTTCTAATTGTGAGATTCTGCCTTTTAAACTGTTATTTTCTTGCCAGTTCTCTACCATCTTTCTCATAATCTCAGATTTGAACTCTTCAATAGCTTGTGACCAGTTTTCATTTTTTTGGGAAGTTTTGGATGTGATTACTTGTTTGTTTTCCTCTGCTGTTTGCTCTGTTGTCTGGATTTTTTCTATATAAAAGTTGTTGAGTGTCAAAGATTTATTCTTGATCTTTCTCTTCTGTGGTTCTTGTGTCTGGCCTGCCATTGTTAGCCCACCACCCTCTCAGCTTTAACTTTATGCCCAGGGTCTGCCTGCACTCTTAAAGCTCCTGAGGTCTTAGATCTAGTTGTTCTCAGGGTCAAACTTCCTGGTGGTCCCCTTGCTTGTTCCTCTGCCCAAAGCTTCTTTAAAAGTCTCAGGACACTGCTTCCACAGTCATGTACCCCTCTGCTCTGGGTCCCCACACACGGTCCACGCCTGTGCTCAGAATCCGCATCTGTAGCTATGACCACGCCTACACTCACGGTCTGTGTTCCAAGTCTGCTCGTTCTTTAGCCTCTTGGGGTCTTAAGTCTTGCTGCTCTTAGGAACAGGCCCTGGTGATCATAGGTAGCTGCCAAGGACTTAATGGTGCCCCAAATTTGCTCTAACTCTTGTGTGCTGGCTTTGGCACTATAGGTGGTGTGGGGTGGGGAAAGGGGTTACTCAGCTCGCATTTTAGTAGAGCTATTTCACCCCCTTATAGCATGGAAATGCCCTGATTCCACGTACCTTCATTGCTGTGCCCTGTTGTGGGGTCCCTTCGTTCACCTGGATTTGTTTTTATGTACCCTTGAGGAGTCCTATATATTTTCATTAGGAGAGGTTAAGCAGCTGCTTTTTACTCTGCCGCCATCTTAACCCGGAAGCCCTGAATCCAGATTTTAAATCAGGAAGAGAAGTCTTCCCAGGTAATCTATTTACTGTGCCATCTAACTGCCTGTCCCAGGTTTAGAAATGAGGAAATAGTGGCTAGAAAGTTAGGTGACTTACCTTGAATCACAGAGCTCATAAGTGTGTGAAGTGGCATTTAAATTAAGGTACTTCTAAATCCAAATTAGGTCCTCTATCTATTCTGCTATCTTGCTTCTTCATGATTGCCCAGGGAACCTCAGAGATTTGGGGGAAAGGGCAGAGAGCATGATGATGGTTGTTGCTGATCAGTCATTTTCAGTTATGTCCAATTCTTCATTGGAGGTTTTCTTAGCAAAGATACTGAATCCTTCTGACTCCAGGCCCCATGGTCTATCCACTGCACCATCTAACTGCCTGATGGACGTTAACCCTATTTTAACTCAGAACTCCAAAATTCAAGTGATCCACTAGCCTCAGTCTTCCAGTAACAGAGATTATAGGCATGTACTGCCATGATACAAAACAAAACAAAACAAAAACCTTCCCAATTCCACCAAGCACTTTTCTCACAACCCTCCAAGGTAGGTGGATATGGCAAGAATTGTCCTAATTACATGGATGAGAAAAAAAATCACTTTGGGGGGACTTCTGCTAGTGAGAGGTAGAACCCATACTACAGATCTCTCAATTGTTTTGTTTCTTCCATTGCACCATGCTATAGTGGATTTATATAAACACTACTGAATGTCTCTCAGGCCATCTAGATACTTTCCATAAAGATTCAATAGCATTTATTAGATTATTACACAATCCAAGGAACCATCTGAGTCTGTGTGAGGTCAAAGTGATCCTCTCATTTTATGTTGGGAAAACTATGGCACACATGCCAGAGGGGGCCACTCTCTTCCCTCTCCCAACACATGCCTGAGGACATTTCTTTTATTACCCACCCCTTTGCCCAGCCACTCAATGGGAGCACTTCCTCCTTCCCCTGTCTGAGGTAAGGCAGGGGCTCACATGTGGTATGAGGGCTGCAATTTGGGCACTCGGTCTCTAAAAGGTTCAAAAAGTTCACCATCACTGCTCTAGTTTATAGGCAGCTCCAGATGAAAAATATATGGTATAGAGCAGTGGTTCCCAAACTTTTTTGACCTACTGCCCCCTTTCCAGAAAAAAATATTACTCAGCCCCCTGGAAATTAATTTTTTTTAATTTTAATAGCAATTAATAGGAAAGATAAATACACCTGTGGCCATCACCGCTCTCCTGGATCTTTGACGCCCCCACGAGAGGGTGGTAGCACCCACTTTGGGAATCACTGGATAGAGGAATGTATGAACTATAATGAGAAGTTAAGAATGGAAAACGAGGAAGGGAAAAAGGAAGAAAGGGGGAATAAATATCTGAATAAAAGCAATATTTTCAGGAACCAAGAAGATAAGAGAAATCAAGAAAGTTAAGAAATAGTTATACAGTTTGTGTGATAAATAAGAAATAAACATATTCATCATGCTTATCCTAAATCAGAACGGAAGAATGAAGTAAGAGATAAGAGAAATGACATATAGGGAGATTATGGTAATGGGTAAGTTATTATGGATAGGAAAAAGAATTAAATGTTAAGTGCTCTACACAGAGGGAAGGGTATGTTGGAACCTACTTATACCAACTAAGGAGATCATTTGTGAAATTTTCAGTGTGAACATTTATACCTCTTGGAAATCAGTAAGCTCTATAAAGTAAGGCTTAATTTATTATTTTGATGATTGTCTTGAGTTAGAAAATTGATGGATAAAACGTTAATACTGAAGATTAAACTTAAAAGTGTCACATATAATCCCCACCTCAGCCCACTATTAGACATTCACCAGCAAATCCCTTTCAGAGAGGCAGAGATAAGCAAATTGAAAAGAAAATCGAATTCAAGAAGAGATGGCTAAGAAGGGAGGCCAACTTTAATTCACTGTCAGACAAGAAAGTTCTTTACAATTTTTTTTATTCTAGGCTTAAACATTACCCCTCACAGGAACACTTTCATAAAAACTAAGAATAAACTTCTTACCCTTTCTAGCTAATTAAAAATGGAATGGTCTCAAGACAACATGTGTGGCTCTGTACTAGATGATTTTAAGCAGAGGCTGAAAGAGCACATACTAAGATGTTGGAGGGACATACCTCCTTCATTTAGAATGTTGCAGAGAACAGCATCTGAGGTTTCTTCTAAGGCTGAAATGTTATAAATTAGACCTAGATCATTAATACATTTACCTCATGGCATTCATGGGAGAATGGGCAGAACAATGAAATAGGAAGATTATAATAAAAAGTTTTACTACAAGGCAAATAGAAAGCCAAAATTTAATGCTCTATATGTAAGGATTTTAGGGCAGCTAGGGAACACAGTGGATAGAATGCCTGGGTTCAAATCCTACCTCAGATACTTCCTAGATGTATGACCATGGCCAAGTCACTTAATCTTGTTTGCCTATCCCTTGCATTCTGTCTTAGAGTTGTTACTAAAACACACAGTAAGGGTTTCAAGAAAACTTATTTTTATCTAAAGTAGTCTCCATGGGGGCAGCTGGGTAGCAGTGATTTGAGAGCCAGACCTAGAGACAAGAGGTCCTAGGTTCAAATCTGGCCTCAGACACTTCCCAGCCATGTGACCCTGGGTAAGTCACTTGACCCCCATTGCTACCCTTACCATTCTTCTGCCTTGGAGTCAATACACAGTATTGACTCCAAAACAGAAGGTAAGAGTTTAAAAAAGAAAATCTAAAGTAGTTTCCATGATAGCAAAATATAAGTACTGAAGAAGCTGAAACTTGAAGAGGCTAAATGACTTAGTGATAGTCACATAGTTAGTGTCAAAGGCAGGATCTGAACCAGGACCACTGACGCCAAGGCAAGATTTCTATTCCATTCTCTGAAGAGGGTTCCAATTGGTCAAATCATATCAAATATTCATTTTTGAAACTACTTTGAAATAAGTCTTTGCTAATGTAGGGGGAGGAGAAGAATGAAATAGTGGATAGAGAGACTTGGTCCTGAAGCTAGTAAGACCTGAATTCAAGTTTCACCTCTGACAGCCTTAGTATATGTGTGTGCACCCACGTGGTATTGGAAATATGGAAATTGTCTATCAACCAAGTTGTAAGTAAATTCATGAGAAGGGTTATAGGTAAGAAGCAAAGTGCTAATAAAATGCTACCTAGATGTTGTTCAGGCTTGCAAGAGGCTTGGGCAGAAACTGGCAGAATATAACAGACTTTGGTAATTCTATCCTTCTATATTTTTTTTCTTTCCTCTTATATAAACAATTAAGTTGTGTGTTTTGGCTTGGAGGACTGGGGGCAGGAAGAAGCCTCTGGATTCGCTTATTTACCCTCTAGTCAGCTTAATGTCAAATTGACTTATTGCACAAATGAATAGGATTTTATTTTAATTTTGTATTACAAAACAACTACTGTGTAAGACCGACCTCTCTGAGTACTTGTTTGGGAAGCCCCAAAAAGTTTTAAAGCAAGGGCATGTCAGTTAGATAAGTAAGTACTCCTCCCCTCAGACTCATTAAAAATCAGTTTCCTCTTCATTCCATCCTTGAAAGCCAGATAAACGTAAGTAGGAATCATGAAATCTCAAACAAGTTTTTGTTTTCCAAAACTGAGTCACAGAGGTGAGGAAGCATGAAACATTAAAGGAAATATATTGCAGGCATCGCTTTTACTTTACAAATCATTTATGTCTTTGTTGAAATCTTAAATTCTAGAGGCAGATTGGGAAGAGTATATCTGACCTGAAGATTAGCAAATAAATTAATAAATGGTTACTGGTCAATTGATAATAAACACAAGAATGACGGAGCCTGAGAAGTATTCAGGAGACAGAAGTATCAATGATATTGGAATATGGACACAGATTGTCAAGAAGTTAAAACAAAATTAAGAAAAGAAACATATGAGACCATTTGCTAATTCTGATCTGTGGGCTTTCTAGGTGACTCTCAACCTAAGAATGACTTAAAGTTCATCGCAGTAGCTGCTCTACTCCCTGGCAAGTTTAAAGAAAATGCAATAGTATTTCTGGGGAAAGCAAATAATGTAGGTGATGTTTTACAAAGCAACAACATGGAACTGTCCTGGATTTGGAATTAGAGGTCCTGAGTTCAAATACCAGTTCTGCTACCATGTGAACTTGGCCAAGTCACTTATCCTCTTTGTCTTAGTTTCTTCTTCTGCAAAATAAGTGTTGATAATAACTTAATGATGATAATTATAATTATGGACGATAACAATAATAGCTAGTTTTTATATAGTGTTTAAAGTTTTCAAGATACTTTTAAAATACTATTTATTTTAATACATTAATGACAGCTGAATAACATCAGAGGGCCTTTTCATCTCTAAAACTATGATCCTAAATTTTACAATCGTGTGGTGAGTGTGGCAATTATTTGGTAGATAAAATTTAGGTTCAAAAATGATTGATTTTATTTTGCTTCAAGGAATGTTCAAAGATATCTTGAAATACGAAAGTGCTTTACCTACTCAATAACTGGCAAAATCAACCAATACATTGATTTCTCCATTTTTCTCTCTATCAGGTTTCTGTGATTAGTGGAACATATCTTGGACTGGAGTACATGAGTAAACAAAATGGAGGTGATGGAGGGGTCATCATCAACATGTCATCTCTGGCAGGTAAGAAAAGCCAGAACAGTAAAGGGAAATACTTTTTTTTTTCCCTTTCTGAGTTAATTCCATATATTTCTTCTTTTATCTGTGTTTCTAAGAGACAGCCATCTGTTTGAAAAGGAACAAGAATTTGTGTTTTTATTTTCCTAATGGTTTTGTTCCTTTGTGGATTTACATTGTTTCCTTGTTTTGGGCTCTTTCATAGATATATAGATATTGTGTATATAATTGTATGTATAATTACAAAGATATCCATACATATATGCATATATGTATATATACATGATATACATGTATGAAAACAGGTATATCTATTTAATATATATATTACATGTACCACAATAGTCCCCAAATTTCATCAAGATGGGTATTACCTGGACAGTATGGATCCCAACACTTTAGTAAATGAGTCTTCATTACTTGCTATGACCAAAACCAATCAAGCATCATCCATTCTCAAATCTTTTGGTGATGGTGATTGTTTTCTCCATTTGGCTAAGCTGGACCCGGGATGACCAGGCACTGTTAGATCATATATTCTACTGTCCTTGAGAACCTATGAACCCTGAACCACTCTCCCACCAAAGTGAAGCATCAAAGAAACTCTATTGAAGATACCACTTATGTACATTCACATATAACTATACATCTTCTGTTTATTCAATCATTTCAGTCATGCCCAACTCTGCGTGGCCCCATGTGGTATTTCTTGACAAAGATACTGGAGTCGTTTGCTATTTCCTTCTCTAGCTCCTTTTGCAAATGAGAAGACTGAGGCATATGTATGTACATATGTGGTAGAGAGGAAGAAGCATCAGAATGACTTTAGTAAAGGATATGGTACATAGATATTCACCTATTTAAATCTATGTGGGTGAGTATCCATGTGGCACAGTAGAAAACAATGAGAGTTGGAGTTAAAAGACCTGGGTTAAAATCCTGTCTCTCCTGCTCTGTATGGATGTCCTTGGGCAAATCCCTTAATAGTTCTAGGCACCCTTCTCTCACCTGCAAAATAAGAGGGTTGGACTACAGGATATTTCTTATTCTTCCACCTCTAAACCAATGATTTTTTTTTGTATGCATGTGTATGTTACGACCCCTAGATAATAAAGGGTTTTTTTAAAAGGCAATGGGGGTCAAGAGACTTGCCCAAGATAACATAGAAGTATCTGAGGTCAGGTTCGAACCCAGGACCTTTGTCTTCAAGCCTAACTATTCACTGAGCCACTTAGCTGTCTCTCCAAACTGCTTCTTGATTAGGTATCAATTATGACTCACAAGTCAGGCTACAACAAAATTGTGACATTACCAAGTTTTTCATTCACCCCCTCCTTCCTACTTGGGGATCAACTACCTTCACTGGCCTGCATTTCCACCTTGCCTGATGCCTTCATTCTGCCTCTTTCAGACCCAAAGCTCCAATGGTGGTCCTGGCACTCAGTACCCCATTAAGCTTCCTCTAGTCAACCTGCCTCCTTGGCACATTCCAGTGAATTTAGCAGGCCTCTATCTCATTTCCTCAGGACCAGATTGCCTCCGATTTTTACAGTGACAGCTTGCTGATCTAATGGACAAATTCAGGATAATATAATAATAGGAGAAAACTAAGTAGCTATTTCTGCACTCCCCAAACTTGTCTTTGCCTAAACCCTGTCCTTTACCTTCATTTTAGCAATAGCTCTCTATATACATTCTTTTGCTCTTCCCTCTTGCCCTCTACCCCACTAAAGCAAAACAGTGGCTTTAATGACTATGTAGAAGGGAAGGAATCTACCATGAAAGGATAGATTTGAGAATTGATAATATAGAGCCAGGGGACCTTCATGTACCCTTTAGATCGCACTTTGTAGGGGGCAGCCTCCTCCTCCTCTGCTAGGATGTTTTTGCTGTCATGAGCTCAAGAGTTCTTTGGTGATTGTTAGGTGTATGCACATGTTCAATGCTGGTTTTCCTTCTTTCTTTTTTTCCATCATTTCACATTTAGCCCCAATTTATTTCCTGCCCATTTGATACCCATTTGAACCATGAGATATCTATGGTTGTCTTCAGCTCTGCCAGAGGCTATCAATTATTCTTTGCACATAGCAGAGACCTTTAGTGTTCCAGTTAAAAGCTTGGTTGAGACAGCTGGGTTGGGCTGGAAGATTAATGAGTAATGGACAGTGACGTAGAGAGAGTACCGAATGCAATTAAGGAGCTTAACCAACAGGGGAGTAGCTAAAGGGCTTGAGTGGTTGGTTACTCAGCATGCAGAGAGAAGGGTGTGCTCAGGTCTGAAGACCTGGAAATCATACTGATAATTTGTCAGACACAAACACTCTTCCTCACAGACTTCTTGTCAACAATAAATGACACCCAAACATTCCTTCTCATGGTCACGTACATTTTGGATTCTTTGATGGAAGCAGGGTGGAGTATGACTATAGGATCCTGAAACTGGAGCCAAAAGGAATTGGGTTCATATTCTAATTAAGACACTGACTAGTTATGTGACAAAGGATGGAGGGAGGAAGGAGGGAAAAGAAAGAGAGAGAAGGATAAAGGAAGGAATAAAGGAAGATGGGAAAGGAAGGGAAGGAATGGAAGAAAAGGGAAGAAGAAGTGAGGAGGAAGGAAGGAAGGAACAAAAGGAAAAAGAAAGAAAGAAAGAAAGAAAGAAAGAAAGAAAGAAAGAAAGAAAGAAAGAAAGAAAGAAAGAAAGAAAGAAAGAGAAGGAGGGAGGGAGTAAGGGAAGAAAGAGAAGGGAGGGAATAGTGAAGAAAGAAAGAGGGAAAAGGGGAAGTAAGAAAAGAAGAACATAAATTTATTTAGGACTCACTGTGTTCCTAGCACTGTACCATGTGCTTTACAAATATTATCTTCTTATTTGATCCTCACCACAGCACTAGAAAATAGATGAAATTATTATCCTCATTTTAGAGCTAAGGAAACAGTTGCAGCGAGTGCTTAAGTGACCTTCCCAGTGTTACACTAAGGCTGGACTTGTCCTCATCTTCCTGACTCCAGTCACTATCCAGGATGCCACCAGGCTTGATATTAGCAAGCTGCTTAACCTACCCCAACCTTAGGATTTCTTACCCATAAAATGAGGACTACATGTGTAGTACGAGCTCCACAGGGCTGTTGTGAGGCTCCAGTGAGTTCTTGATAGAAAGTGCTTTGCAGACTTTCCATCCCTCTATGCATCAGTTATTATCCTGAAGAAAAAACTAGATTGAGTGATGCGAGGATCATGCCCTTTTATGTTATCTTCTGTGCTACAGGGAGGGAAAGAGGTGCATTACCCATTGTTTACTAGTGATAGAAAGAGCCAAAGGACAATTGTTAGCGAAAGGTGATTTTATCCCATCCCTCTTCTGCAACATTCCCTAGCTACCAGGGGCTTAACATTCATAGGAATAATTCCAATACTATGAAATTTAATTCAAGATATAGTTATTAAGCAAACATTATGTTCCAGGCACTTTGCATGTTAGTGATATAGCCCAAAACCAAGCCACGTTGCCTTAAATATAAAATATATTCAAAGTAATTGCAGTGAGGGAGGCTCTAGCATCTAGGGATGGGGCAGTAGGGTCAGACTAGACCTCATGAAGAAGCTGGCACATGAAATGAACTTGGAAGGAAGGTCCCCCTTGAAGCCTTTCCTGATTCTGAGTAGGAGGTGAGAAGGGAGCACAGCCGATACGAGGCATGAGAAGAGAAAAAATGCCAGGCATGGGGAATTGCAAGTGGGTCAGCTTGACCCAAACTCACTGCTCAAAATGATTGAAAAGTAGCCTGGATCCAGATTGTAGAAGATTTTAAAAGCCAAACAGAGGAGTTTTCAGTTTATCCTGAAGCCAACTGGCAACCCTTAGAGCTTCTTGAACTGAGAAGGGGTCTGATTAGACTTATGTTTTAGGAATACTATCTTGGCAGCAATGCAGAGGATGAATTGGAGACTACAGATACTCCCATCAGAATCATGAAAAAGTCTAGTAAGTTATGCTCTGAAGCATCATCTATTTACAGATGTTCCAATTTTTGGACAAAGCAGGTCTTGGGGTAGTAGATGGTTCAGTGGAAGATTCATCTTGCTGAGTTTAAATCTGTCCTCAGACCCTTACAGCTATGTGACCCTGGGCAAGTCACTTTAACCCTATTTGCCTCCATTTCCTCCTCTCTAAAATGAACTGGAAAAAGAAATGGCAAACCCACTCCAGAATTTTGGCCAAGAAAACTCCAAAGGGAGTCACAGTCATACAAGACTGAAACAACAAAAAGACTTTGAATGCCCTTTATCTGTGTATTTTTAACTATATGGAGATTACCTAACATAACAATCATCCCTACTTATTCAACCAATAAACTGTATTCAGCGATGAGTAGGTATAAACTGTATTTTGGGAGAGAAAGATGGAGAGCATAGGGCAGTTAAGTAGTGCAGTGGAGAGGATGCTGGATTTGGAGTCAAGACAATCTGAAATCAGATCCTAAAACTCATCAGCCATGTGACCCAAGGAAAGTCACTTATCCTCTCTCAGTTCCCAGTTTCTTCATTTGTAATGTGGGGAAAAGAACAACACCCCCCTCCTTGGGTTATTGTGAGGATCAAATGAGTTAACATAGGTCAAGTGCTTTGCAAACTTTAAAGCAGTATATAAATGCTAGTTATCATTAATGACACTTCTGTACTAAAATAGATATCCTCTTAGAATCAAAACAAATGCTGTTGTTGGAAGGAAGACATTTTGTGATTTTGTTTTTTTAATTTTGTAATTGCACAAAAGATTTTGTGACTTTTGACGCTTGGGGCATAAAAAATAGAAAGGATTTTAAAAATGCAAACTCTAGAAAGGCATGTAAACCAATAACCCAGGAAAATAATTTCATCTTCATGATGATTTTTAGGTCAGCTCTCCAGATCCTATACTTTTGCTTTTTTAATCTTTTTCATTAATAATAATATGAAACAAGATAGTATTCATTTTATTCTAACAGTGTGAAAATTAGACTTGGGATTTAAAAAAAATATATTTCTGGTTTGCCTTTTCTATTTAGTGTGAGGATAGAGATTAGACCCGTGATCTCATGGGTTCTTGTTCAGTTGCTTCAGTCGTGTCCAACTCTTTGGGACCTCATTTGGGTCTTCTTGGCAAAGATATGGAAGTGATTTTCTAGTTCCTTCTCCATCTCGTTTTTCAGATGAGGAACTGAGGTGAACAGGGTTAAGTGATTTGGCCAGAGTCACATAGCTAGTACGTGTCTAAGGCCAGATTTGAACAAAGGAAGATGAGTTCTCCTCTTTCCAGGTTCAGTGCTCTAGCCACGTTGCCACTTAGCTGCCCTGATTTCATTAGTACACGGATCTAGGATCTAACTCCCAGAGAAGGAAACACCCTCCACTAAAAATGTCAGCACTATTCTATATTTTATTCACTCTGCTAGATTCTAGAGAACCACCTGGAACACAGAGAGATTATAGGACTTCCCCAGGGTCCTGTAGCTATTATTTGGTAGAGGCAGAACTTGACACCAGGTTTTCCTAGTTGCAAGGTCAGCTCTCTCTCCACTACACACAGTCTTCTCTTTTCATACCTTCATCACTAGTGATCCATGTTCTCATCTGTGTTATTACTCTCTTCACCAACTTCAATTCCACCTCGTCCACACCTTAGAAGACAGTATTCCTGAATGGGTCAGGGACAGGGAAAGGAGATCTCAATGACTGGGTAACCAACTTTCTGAAGAAGAGCCTCCAAAATTATCTAAGCCAAGCCTTGGAAGACCGACGGACACACAACACATCACTAGACTTATATTCCAAATCCTATCAGCTTTGGTAAGATATACCAAAGACTGTATTTTAAGTGGTACAATGGAGAGAGCACCAGGACTGCTGTTAGGACCCAGGTTCAAATATGGTCTCAGATACCTCCTAGTTGTGTAACTCTGGGCAAGTCACTTAATGTGGATCACCTAGCCCTTCCCCCTTTTCTGTCTGTACTAAGCTGGATGGTAAAGGTCATTTGGGAGCAGTGTTGGGGAAACTGTATTTTAGCAAGTAGCATCCTTTTCAGAGAAGCCAGGGCCAACTAAGGAACAAAGTATATAAGCTCCTTGAGGACAGGACATGTTTCACTTTGACAGATACTTGTTGATTGATTTTATTTTTCTCTTTCTATTTTATCAAATACAAATGGCCTAAATGTATAGTCCTATCTGATAACAAGCTTTACTGACTATCTTTGGCCTTTGAAGATTTGATAGAAAGTTAAAAGGGGGCGGGCACACAGGAAATTTGGTACCATTTAATAAGGCTGGCCCATAGCAAAGTTCTGAGGACGTGGCCCCAAATTGCTTCTTGATATGGTTTCAACTTCAAGGTCTTTTTACTTCTGTGCAAATAAAAAGACTGCTAATAATGTTAAGTAAATGTAAAAAAGTAAAAGTAAACTAAAGTAAAAAACTAAAAATAAACTGAAAATAAAAAGTAAAATGTAATTTTTTAAAACAGCATATGCCCACTAAGTAAGAATAACTCTGGGGGCTTTTTTATCCCCCTTTGGTAAAGCTTTTCACTTTTAATAGTAATCTAAAATAATCTCCCCATTTTTACAAGAATTAACAAAATTGCAAGAGTTTTAGAGAATCCAAATTCATTTCTGAGATGAATTTACAGGTCTGTTCCTGTAATCTTTACATAGGCAAAACTCCCAGGAAAGTCTAGATGAAAAGATTTGACTGCTAAACCAACACTGTTCCAGGTAACAACAGCAGCACTATTCTAAGTCTTTTTACATTTGAGTTGAGTTTTTTTAAGTGTTTTAACAAGATTAAACTCTTTTAGAAGAGGAGCAATTTAACAAGGCCTTTCAGTAAAAGCCTCTTCTGAAGTCTCAAGATGTTATTACTCTGGGTTCTCAAAGGGTGTGTCAGCAGGAACACAACCTTTACAGGTTTTCAAAGGCTAGAAAGATTTCCAGTGGGACTTATGGTCTTAGCTGAGGAGCCAGCCAAGGCAAGCTCCAGGAGGTTTGGGACTAAAACTCAGTGAAGAATGATGTGGCCATAGCAGTTAGTGATTTATTTATTAAAGCATGATGGAAGTGGCAATCTGCCTTAGTGAAGAGGGTGCCATATCATTGAAATGACCATCAGTCTTTTGAAGTAGCAAAATTAAATTTTTTTAAATAAAAAATTATAAAGCTCAAAAAAAAGCAATCATCTATACCAGTGATGAACAAACTTTTTAAAGAGGGGGCCAAAGGAAAGGAAATGCTCATCTGTCGGTCTGTTTCTAAGGCAACTCTTTTGAAGTTTCATTGTATTGTATCCTACTCATTGTATTTGTCAAATTAGGATTAATGTTGGGTGGTGGATAGAACATTTCAGGGGGCCCGCATCTGGCCCTCCAGCCATAGTTTGCCCATCATTGAATACTAAAAGGACATTGGCTCAAAAGATCAAATGATTTTGTATGTAAAAAATTAAAATTAAGAGTTTTTTCAATTTTTTCTGACCTCACGCAGGAGTTTTAACCTGAAGTCCATAGACCAAATAAATAAATAAATAAATAAATAAATAAATGTTTCAGTGTACCTACACTCTTAGGGGGACTGTGGTCAGTGTAGAGTTTGTCCTGCTTCAGACACTTATTAATTATATCACACTGGTCATTTGAATGCCTGCCTCAGTTTCCTCATCTGTATTCCCCAGAGTTGTTCTGAAGATCAAATGAGGCAATATTTGTAAAGTTCTGTACAAATTTTAAAGAGTTATAAAAATATTAGTTGTCATTTTCATTATTATCATTATTTGGCTCCTTTGTAATACATTTTTTTTATTTTATGTATTTAAAAACATTACACTGATAAGGAATGCATAGGCTTCACCAAACTGACAAAGGCATCTATGACACAAAAGAAGATTAAAAACCTCTGACTTAATCACCTCTTCTCAAGTGCTTACATTTGTAACTAATTTATGTCCAAAAACAGCCCAGAGGGCAAATTATTAGTTTCATGCACTTCAAGAGGATATGTTTCAAATATTACCTAGTGATTACTATGCTCATCAGTACTTCAGTGAAATGATAATAATTAATAATAGTACTACCCCGAGGTACTTTTTCACAAAAGCATATTTTCAAAGAATAGTATTAACAATAGGAAGCTCAGGAAAAAGAGTGCCAGGTCTGGAGTCAGGAAAAATCATTTCCCTAAGTTAAAATCTGATCTCAAACACATAGTGCTTGTGTAACCCCGGGGCAAATTAATTAACTCCTTCCTCCTCAGTTTCCTAATCTCCAAAATGAGCTGGAGTAGGAAATGGTGAACCACTCCAGTATCTTTGCCAAGAAAACCTCAGATGAGGTCACAAAGAGTTGGAGATGACTGAAGAACAAATAAATCACAAACTTCTACATAACAATCCTCCGCATATTTGAAGACTATTCTCCTGATTCCATGAGGTTTCTTCCAGGCTAACATCTCATTTCCTTGAGGGTCTCTTCATACTACATGGACTCAAGGCACTTTCTCCATTCTCATTGCCTTCCTCTGGACGCTCTCCAGATCGTCAACGTCCTTCATAAATTCTGAGCCTAATATTTTAGTCATGAGTCTGCCCAGGACAGAAAATACTTATTAAAACCATCTCACCAACAGTGTTCCTCTTAATACTACTCTAGATCACATTCACTTTCTTTAGTTGCCTCATGTAATCCACTGAAATCCCATATTTAAGCGTATATCCTTCATCTTATTAAAGAACTGAATTAAAACATGGCACAGTGGAATGACTCATGGATCTCTAGTCAAGAGTTGAGAATGATTCATGATCCTACCAGATAATAGCAGCATGACCTTGGGAAAGACAACTAGGATCATAGTCTTAAAATAGGAAGAAGCCTTAGAGGTCAACAAATCCAGCAGTAATTTCCCCAAGATCATTCTGGCTAGTTCTCTTATAAAATAAGGGAGTTGGACTAAATGACCTTCAAGATCTCTGGGCTATGGCCTTCTATGTATTCACAACTCATTGTATTTAGAATAAACAAAATCCACCAGGAGTCTAAAAGATTCTTTAGGAACCAGGGAAGCCTTTACCGCCGTACCACCTGTGGAAATGAGTTTGTCTCTAGTCTCATGAGAAAGAGCCAACAAAACGAGTCTTCTAAATATTTCACTCACTACATACTTAAATATTGAATGAGGCGAGTTCAGAAGTTCAGGTTTGTGACAGTAGGAATTAATTCCAAATCACCCTTTGGAAGGCCTTTCTGCCTATCTGTTGATTACTTTCTTTTTCAGCCAAGAGAACATTCTTGATTTATTGTATATTTTGTAGCTATGTCAACTAATTTATCTCTATGTAAACTCGTCTCTGCATTTCCTAGGGTAATAATGGCAGTTCCCAGACCTGAAAAGATTGTTCAGGGTAGGTGAAAAAAGCTGAGGCTGGATTAAACAGAAACCCTATGTTTTCTTATTCTGGAGCAGCACTAAATAAATATAATTTAACCAACTGAATAGAGTACTATTTAGGGAGTCCCAAGACCTTGGGGCAAAGAGTGACTTTACTATGCACTATTTAGATGACTTTGGGGTAAATCTTTTCCCTCTTTCTAACCCTCAAGTTCTGCACCTAAAAAAATAAAGGGACTGGATTTGAAGGCCTTGAAAGATTTGCACATTTTAGATATCTGACCTTGTGATAGTAAGTGTAACTTAGTTGGGGTTTTTGCTAAAAATCATATTGAAAAGGCTAGATGAAGCCTAAGATCTGGCTTCCATAGAGTATATATCATCCAATCTTAAAAAGCTGTTTTTAAACTATTTTATTGAGACAACTTAAAATATTCATCCACTTTTAGTTTGATCTTTAAGAAACCTACTAGTTCTAAAAATCCCACAAACCTCAAGCTCCCATTACATTTTTTCTGTTCCCTGAAGGTTGTTGAAACTTGAGAGAGAGAACGGATGATAATTCCGGTATACTTTTCTCCTCTAATAAGAAACGTGGGCGATTCTAAAAATGCAATGTTGGACGTTGGCTTAAGTCAGAAAGCACTTTAGGTTCTTACTACACAAGGGACAAAGCGCAAATTACTGAGGACACAACCCAAAGACAAAAGGCAAAAATGGTCCCTTCTCTAAATGAGTTTATAATCTAATAGAAAAGGCAATATGCGAAAGATTGTGTCCAAACAAGATGAATATGAGATAACGTGGAAGTAATCTCAGAGGAAGGGTGTTAAGTTTAAAGAGCATTGGGGAAAGCTTCTTGCAGAAAGTGGGATATTAGCTGGGTCTTGAAGGAAGCTAGAAAAGCTAAGAGGAAGAGATGAGGAGGGAGACCATTCCAGGTTTGGGGAGAGCCCCCGAGGGGACTGCCCTTAGCCCCCTGCTGCTGGTGATGGACAGAGCTGGTGAAGAGGAAAAGGGAAATGGGGAGAGGCTGGCAGAGGCTAAGGGGCTCTCAAATCTTTGCCTCAAAACAGAACTCTCCTTTTCTCTGTTTTTCTTTGTTGTAGGCAGTTTCAATGGGAATAAGGATTATTGTGGGAAATAACTGATATAAAATAAAATTTAACTGTTAAAAGACACTCACAGACATAATACAGTTAAGTATATTTTTCTAACTTTAAGGTGAATTCAAAGAATGCTACAACATTAAAGTCTTTGATTTTCCAGGGTAGATATTTTGTTACCTTTGAATGATTCTTCTGGGTCTTTCAATGAACTCCAAAGTCAACATACTTTCTGAGTGGAAACTTGACATGCATCTTGGGAGTGGTTCAATCCTATATCTAGATTTGGAGTTTGGCATATACACTCAACTCATTTGGTGATTTTTCTGAGAATGGCTAGCTGAGTGGAAATGAATTCATTTTATTAGCAGTAGAATAACCATCTTAGAAATTAAAGATCTTTGGTTTCCTACACAGAGAAATCATTATAAGGGGCTGAGAAAGAAAGATATTATTGTAAGATCACGCAAACATATAGAACTGACTTGAAGAAGTAATGTAAATTGACCAAAGGAGCAGGGATGCGAGTTCACAAGTATACGTGTTAATCAAACCCCAAACTGGCAGGCACTTCAATGAAATAAGCTTGATAGTAATGCTTATTTTATGATGAGCCAGTTCCTTGAAAAGCCATGTTTTCCAGGGGCAAAAGGGCTGGAACGCTGTGTTAAAAAGGCTGGAGTCAGTTGGATTGTTAGAGATGATGGCTAATGATAAGAACCAGATCCAAATGAGGCTTTTGTTTGAGATGGTGATGCTGAGGTTCCCCTTGGCTCTACTATCCAGGAATAACACTCTGTAAAGAAAACATTCCTTGAAAAGGAGCTGGGAAGGAGGATTTGCTGCATAACAAATTGATGCTTTGGTTTTAGTTAATAAAATGATTCATAGGGTTCTCTAAATAAGAATTTCCTCCATGTATTATATTCTATTTAAAGATTATCTTCAACTTGCCAGGCTTAGAGGCAGAGAGTAATAACAATTCATTTATATGATAGCCTTATAATTTACTAAGGATTTTTCTCTTCACTATAGATGGGGCAAATTATCCTCCTTTTATAAGTGAAGAAGCTGAGTCTCATTCTTCACTCAACCTCTTGAGCATTCAATTAGACACATAAACTACTGAGGTCCTGGCTAGTAGAATAAGTGCATTTGGGTTAAGGAGGAGAGACAAAGAGTAAATTGCAAGTTTATCAAAATTGCATAGGGGTAAAGTGGTTATGGTTTTTTTTATTTGAAAGATTTGCCAAAATATTCTTTTTTTAGCTATAGCTACGCCAAATTGGTTGAATAGTTGTCCAGTGAAAAATAGTCTATTTACTTTTTCCTCTCATCTCTTTTTTTAAAGGACTTATGCCTACTGCACACCAACCTGTATACTGTGCTTCCAAACATGGAATAATTGGATTCACACGTTCTACAGCTGTGAGTAAATATATAGTGGCCCAAAACCTCACCATGTACCTTTAACTTAACACAGAATCTCTCTCTCTCTCTCTCTCTCTCCCTCTCTCTCTCTCTCTCTCTCTCTCTCTCTCTCTCTGTCTCTCTCTGTCTCTCTCTCTCTCTCTCTCTGAATTAGGAAATAGTTACATGAGAAAAATGGTAGCTAAATATCAAAATAGATAACATTCTAACCTTGGAATTGGGAAGACCATACACTTCCTAGCTCTGTATCCCTTAAACTTTGCTACATCAGTTTCCTCATCTGCAAATTCGGGGTAATAATAGTATCTACTTCACAGGTTTGGGGGGGAAGCAAATGATATATAAAGCATGTGGCAAACTTTAAGCAATACTAGCTATTATTATATATGATATTAATCTAATATAATACATAATGCAATATTCTACAGACCATGCAAGAAAAGAAGAAAGTGATAGTCTGTTTGACTTAAGAACTTCAAGGATTTGCAGTTTCATCAGTTCAAGTATTCAACATAGATAATAATTGTCTTCTAACTTAATAGATAATCTTAGACTAGTGATGGGCAAACTATAGCCCGCAGGCCAGATGCAGCCCCCTGAAATGTTCTATCTGGCTACACAACACTATTCCTAATCTGACGGATGCAATGAGTAGGATACAATACAATGAAACTTCAAAAGAGTTACCTTAGAAACAGACCGACAGATGAGCATTTCCTTTCCTTTGGCCCCTCGTTAAAAAGTTTGCCCATCACTGTCTTAGACAGTTGATAAAAATATATCCCGCTTTTGGTATGAACCTCTCCAAATACGGTGATATAGTCCTGGACAACAAATACATGATCAGTCCATTACTGGACTCGAAGCTTTTCCATCTTGGTAGATATTGACAGAACGTGTGCTTTGTTGGCTAAGCTTTTGAGAACCAGGATCATCTCTCCATACCAAGAGTTTGACTTGGAGGCTTCATTCTAAATTCTGGGGGGAGGGGGGATATTTCATATCTGTGATCCTTGATGGTTAAAAATAAAAGCCAGCTCCCCATTTTAAGAAAATCTAAACTTATAGATCTGTTCAATTCTGGAGTTAGTCACTATATTAGAGAATAAATCTTCAATACATTCTTCACCACTTGATTCTTTAAACATAGTATAATAAAAAAAAAAGCATCAGAAAACTTAGATTTTTGTCCTCATTCCACCATAACTCTATAGCACGTCTCTCCTTAACACTATCTCATACTGCCAGTATTTTCAAACTCTAGATTCTGACTGCAATCTTATTCAAGTAAAACCTAGGCTATTATAGTCTAAGTTATGTCTATACAGCTCCTGTTACCTGGACTGATCAACCCAAAATAAGTCAGATTTCTCTTGAAATATTTAGCCAGGACTAGAGGAAATTATATATAATTATATATTACTAATCAAATGATTAGCCTGTGTCAATCTGACCTAAGAATATTAAGGCTGAAAACAAAATAAAGCTTTTAAAAAAAAAAACTTTAACCCAGTGCTTTTTTAATTCAAGTAAAATGAGGAGTTAGGGCAAAGAAACTGGAACCTTTACTATCAGCTACAGTTTTTTTTGTTTTGTTTTGTTTGATTTTCTGTTTTTAAGCAGTAGCTGTTAGATAATTTATCCTCAGACTAATTCTACCAGATATATTTCATTTCTACTTTTTGCCTTATTGATAGAGCAATATCTCTTTAATAAGAGATAAGTTTTTAAATTTTGTTTTATAACTTTTAACATTTATTCTTAATTTACTTAATATTTGCCACAACTCATTGTGAAGTAAATAATCTGATTTTTTTTGTTACAAATGTTTCATCTTTGGATACTCGTCAACATGTCTCCCTTCTTATGGGAAATTAATGTTGCTGCCCTAATATCAGTAGGACATGTGCTCTGATTTATTTTTCCAATGTGACTATTAGTGTAGATGACTCAGCCAAATCATTCTCAGCATTTCCCCTGATGACCAATGAGTAGTATAATGAAGGGTGTAGTCTGCAACTATGAAACTAAATTTCTTTTTTTCCTCTGCAAAGTTGTAACTAGTCCAGGGATCAAACCCTATCAGATAGACCTCTTGAGAATTTTGTTTTATTCAACTCAACAAACTAACCTACATGAACACTAATGGAATCACCCTTCCATATCCCCTAATATTAGGTATAGTTTTTAATGAGATAGACCAGCTTCATAAGCAAGAAGGGATTAGTGACCTAAGTCAAGTTAGCCTTATTGGAGAACAAAATTGGGGCATTTTTTTCTAGTCACAACTAACATATCTCCTTGTCTCTCCATTAAGCCAAGAAAAGGCTTTTTGGGAAATTGAGGATCAGAAGATTTAGAGATGTAAGAAAAAGAATATCAGAGACAATCAAATCCAAAGGCTCTTTAATTGTTTTTTTCCTTAATATTTTGATAATGATTTCAATATAATTGGCTAACTTTTAGCCTAGGCAATGCTGACTACATAATTTTATGTCTTTATTTTATGCATTTAAAAAAATTTTTTTCAGTCCATAGACTTCACTAGCCTGCCAAAGATTACATGGCATACAAAAAAAGCTAAGAATCCCTGACTTTAATCCAACCTTCTCATTTTACAAGTGAGAAACCTGAAACCCAGAGAGTTAATTTGGGTTATCTGAATTGCTTTCATTCAGAAATTAAAGATTGTGCCAACCTACCTTAATGTTTTCCTCTCTGACGTCTGAAGGACTCTTAACTCTATCATGAGAGAACAGACTTTTTCCCATTACTTAAATGTTTTATTTCAATTAACATACTTTTGTTAAACACCTACTATGTGCCGTATTCTGTGTTAGCCTCTGGAGATACAAATATAAAATTTGATAGCCTCTCCCCTTAAAAGAACTTACCTCCTTCCTGAGGAGTTTGAAAGTGATACAACTTCACAAATTAGTTGAACATATATAGCATACAAATATAAGATGATTGAGAAGAAAACCCTTAACAATCTGGGGAAATAGGAAAGGTTTCTTGAAAGAGGTAGCCCTTGAGTTAGGATTAGTTATTCAGAGATCAAAGCTAAAGAAGGAGAGCATGGTAGGTGGAACAATCTGTGCAAAGGCAAAGGTAGGAAATAAGATTTCTCTTATTGGAAACAGCAATTAGGATAGCCTGACTGGAGCTAGAGTACTTGAATAGTAATATCTCATCCATCTAGAATGATAAGCTGGAGTGTGATTCTGAAGGACTTGCGGTTAGAAACTCTTGTTTTGCCATTGTATCTTTGACATCTAGTACAGTGCTTTTCATATGATTAACACTGCAGAGACAGTAAATGATTTCCCTAGGGTCTACTAAGAGGCAGGACTTAAACTCTGAATGCCAGTTCACTTTCTATGATTCCACGCTGACTCTTGTTCCGTTTTACATTTTACAAATATTATTGTATACCAATCCTATCAAAAACCGCAGTAATTTATGGAATCATTTTTCTTAACACATCTTTTGTTTTCATTTGTAGATGGCAGCTAACTATACGAAAAATGGTGTGAGAATAAATGCCATTTGCCCGGGTTTTGTTAACACACCGATTCTTCAGTCCATTGAAAAAGAAGAGAACATGGGACAATATTATGAATACAAGGATTGTATCAAAGATATGATGAAATTTTATGGAGTCTTAGAGTAAGTAGAGACCTCCATATTTTCTCTTACAAGTCTTGTAATACATGTGGGCAGATAATTCAGGACTCAAACAACTTTGTTTTGCTATAGCTCTGAAGCCAGGGATGACTTTTGGGGTTTTTAATATTGTAATTTTATGAGAGAAAGAATTCTACTGACTCTCTTACAAAATGAAGCTGGTTCTTTAACGTCTCAGTTATGTACAAAAGAGAATTTTATCAGTATCTATTTCCAAAACTAATGTAATCTTAAGATCTTATCTGTGGTTGATTGACTATCTCTGAAGATGGAGAGAAAGTGAACTGAACTGAGCCTCTGTTTTATTGGTATAGAAAACTCCCCAGGCGAGGTAACACCCCCCCACCCCAATCCCTGCCAATGAAACTTGACAACTACAATTTACATTCTTAGAAATCCTGCTTTAATTAAATCTTCCCAGAGTCATACATGTCAGCAATGTTACTTGAACTCAGGCCATAAGTTGATTCTAAAACCACACAGTCCTCTCAAATGTTAAATATTTATATTTAAATATATAAAATATATATTTATGTAAGTTCATGGGCTCCTTACCCACATTCTCCACTCTACCACGGCTAAACAACAGAAGTCATAATAACAGATGGAAACAGTAGCACCCAGCGACTTAATAAAGCCAGGAATAAGGTAGCATAGAATAGAGATCGTTTTTGCTGTTACATTTGACATTTTCTAGCTGGTGGGTGTCAAGTCAAGCACATGAAATAGGATGGGGAAAGACTCATCTAAATATGGTGAAAAGTAAATATGAATAATTCAGGCCCCAAGTGACCAAAGTCTAGTATGAGTTCTGACCTCTGTACTCTTTATCTAGTCTTCCAAAATCTTGTTAACTAAAACTAATGAGGA
This sequence comes from Gracilinanus agilis, assembly GCF_016433145.1. Taxonomy (NCBI): domain Eukaryota; kingdom Metazoa; phylum Chordata; class Mammalia; order Didelphimorphia; family Didelphidae; genus Gracilinanus; species Gracilinanus agilis. The sequence goes on from NC_058135.1 coordinate 90,987,160, forward strand.
ATAGCAATGTCTTCATCCTAAACATCTTCTAGATTAAATTGCCGAAAGCTAGAGGTAAGGGGTACTTTAGAAATCACTAAAAAAGGAAAGATGCCATCCCAAGCATCCCTACCTTTTAAAATTCACATGTCTTATTTCTATTTTTAGCCCATCGACCATCGCTAAAGGATTAATAACCATCATAGAAGATGATTCTCTAAATGGTGCAATTATGAAGATCACAACTTCTAAGGGAATTCACTTTCAAAACTATGATACAATTACGTATCATTCTAATACTCATTAAACATTTCACGAATTGACAACATCTGAATAGAAGTACAACTGATATATTCATGCACTTCTGGATTTGATTCATAGTATAGAAATTATCTGTTTTAAAGATATCATATAGCTTAAGTCCTTGAGAAAAATCTATAATGAAGAAGAATTGCATTTATGTGAGAAAACGTTAACATGTTAATGACAGTTTTACCTTGTGGTCTACCAAGCATGTGCTTAATAGTTATAAATCTGATATGTAGCATGGGCCAGAGATTTACATGGGAACTCTGAGCTCCGAAGACTGTAAAAGGATGTTGAAATACTATTGTGTGTTTTTTTTTAATCCAGTTAAGTGATTGGAACACAAATGATTTTTTTTTCCCGAACTCATGTTTTGTTTGATTTTTTTTTTAAACCCTTAACTTCTGTGTATTGGCTCCTTGGTGGAAGAGCCATAAGGGTGGGCAATGGGGGTCAAGTGACTTGCCCAGGGTCACACAGCTAGGAAGTGTCTGAGGCCGGATTTGAACCTAGGACCTCCCGTCTCTAGGCCTGGCTCTCAATCCACTGAGCTACCCAGCTGCCCTTGTTTGATTTTTTTAAATACTTGAATTGTTCTTTCATTCAAGCTGTTAGAAATATATTGTACACAATCGTTATCTCATATCAAATAATTGGTTTAATGAGCCAAGCTACAGGAAATAGCAAATGCTCAGCAATAATACTTTTAATGCTTAATGTATGCTCTTTGATATGAGCAACCCCTGTTCTTAAATTTTTTTAGTGTACTTATTGTGGCAGCTTCCCTTTGAAAGAATCAACTACAGTTGATATACTTATTACAGAGGGGAAGAAAGTCAGTGGCTAAGAATAGAATTTGGGACTATTGATTTCACAACTCAGCTTCCTGTCTTAGAAGAAATGCTGCCTTCTCATTTGTCCATCAAGACTTTTAGATTTTGATTGATTGGTCCACTTAATCAGCTATCTATGAATTCAGACTTGTGAACCCTATCTTCAAAAACTTTACTACTAGACTTTGAGGGCGGTGCATTTAGTACTTTCAATTCAACTTTAAAAAATTTCATGGAGGAAATAAAGAAAAGTTACCAACACTCCCCCCACCAAATTAAATTTAGATACTATTTTCTGAGAAAAAAAATCGCAACTATAATGTTTATTTCAAACTCAGTTTTCTTTTTAGCCAGTTTTCATGGATTTCAAAATTACCTGGCTCTTACTGAGAATGTTTGACTTAAATCTCTAATACATTAGCAAATCACTTCCAATTGGATGATCATACATCTCTTTCACTATTCAGGAGCTGATTTGGCAATAGCTACTAATGCTCTTGTGTGCCAAAAGCCATGATAGCTTGTAATAATAAAAATAGCCATACAATATTGACCCTTTTGCACGGGCATAATTATACACCACACGCCAATAAAGGATATGGTTATGTGACAAAGGGAAGAACTGGCTACCTTTCTCCAGGTGTACAAAAATGTTTTAGCTACCTTAATCCAGACTCCAACAGATGCCACAAAGAAATGAAAGCTCCAGATTCCTAACTTGACCATGGATTGTCTCAGTGTAGCCTAAAGGCTGGTGAATGTACTCTGCCTCCTAATCATCGGCTACTTCATATGAGTCAAGTCCTCTGTGAGTCATGTCGCAAGTGACTAGCGTACTTCATAAAGGAGAACAGATAGAGACTTTTAACACGTGATAGCACATGCAGTTACCGACTACAGTTCCATGGACTTAAGTAGGCATGAAGCCCTGCTGGCAATTTCCTTTTGGCTCACTAAGGAAACCTTTGGGACAGGAAGCCTCAACAAGACAGACAGCGACAGAAGATTCAGTTTGCCTTTGAAAAGGAGGTAAGTCGAATTGAGACTTGCCCTTCACTGGAATAGGCTAATGTCCATCACGCACAGACTTCTCCACTAGAATCCAATCAAATTGAATGTCACTGTTATAAGCCATATCTTCTCTTTGTCTTTTTTCATTTTCTCTCTGTGACTCAAAATCATACTTTGAAATGTGTGCAGAGTAATTCTGCAGATCCACCCGCATCCTGGCAGCTCCAAGCAAATATACTCAGTGCTAGAAATCCTCTCTTTCAAAACAAAACAAAAACAAAAACTTCAGAGCAGGTTTTGAAAAGCAATAGCTGAATTCAAAATTAAAATTAAAATTAAAAAAACAAAAAGCATAAGAAAGCATAAAGAAATAAATGAATGAATGAAGAAATAAATAAATGAGTAAAAGTGAGTAAAAAAAGAAAAGCAATAGCTGATCAGCAACAAATAAAAATGTGAGTGTATATATTAAGGAAAGTTGATTCACCTTTTAAAAAAATTCTGTAAATAGTGTTCATAATTCTGCCACATGATGTATTATGTAAGCCTATGAGTGGGGGAAAGAATCTCTTACTATGTTGGGGAAGTGCCAGTTCAGTGTGTGTTCTATATGTAGTTGCCTCTTATTTTGCCAGTGATATGCTTCCCCAGCTTTTGCTTTCTTTTGTGAATATAGAACTTTCTTCCAAATCCTCAGATCTTCTTCCTGCTTCCAAGGCACATGATCATTGACACTGAATAATAAAGGGTCCAAGGAACTTTTTTTTTTCTGCATAGATGGACTAGCCAATCTAGGTTTTAATGGGAGAAGATTGAAAATGTTCATTTGTCTCAACTATTTAGAATTTGTTGTGGTTGCTGAATGAATATGGAAAATTGGAAGTGCTCAAAGATGTACATTTTCAATAAAATTTAATGTATTTAAAGTACTATATCTGGTTCTTGAAGATTTTTTCTTATGTAAGAAAATGAAAAGGAAGTCTTCTCTGACTTGCTTTACTTTCCTCAGGCTCCCCTCCACATACACATACACCCACTGAAAAGGGATCTCTCTTTCCTCAAAACTGTCCTGGCACACTGCCTGGATATGGCCTCTATACTTCCTCCTCTCCTCAGTATCCTAGTTATTTGTGTATTTGTCCTTACCAGTCCATTCTCTCTTATTTTTTTAAACATTTATTAATATTTATATTTTAGAAAAGTTAACATGGTTACATGATTTATGCTCTTACTTTCCCCTTCACCCCCCCCCGACATCCCCCCTCCCCTGGCTGATATGAATTTCCACTGGTTTTAACATGTGTCATTAATCAAGACCTATTTCCAAATTGTTGATAGTTGCATTGGTGTGGTACTTTCGATCCCCAATCATGTCCTCATCAACCCATGTATTCAAGCAGTTGATTTTCTTCTGTTTCTTCTCCTGCTGTTCTTCCTCTGAATGTGGGTAGGGTTCTTTTCCATAAATCCCTCAGAATTGTCCTGGGTCATTGCATTGCTGCTAGTACAGAAATCCATTACATTCTATTTTACCACAGTGTATCAGTCTCTGTGTACAATGTTCTTCTGTCTGCTCCTTTCACTCTGCATCAATTCCTGGAGGTCTTTCCAGTTTACATGGAATTCCTCCAGTTTATTATTCCTTTGATTCATCACCAGCATATACCACAATTTGTTCAGCCATTCCCCAATTGAAGGGCATCCCCTCATTTTCCAGTTTTTTGCCACCACAAAAAGCGCAGCTATAAATATTTTCGTGCAAGTCTGTTTATCTATGATCTCTTTGGGGTACAATCCCAACAATGGTATGGCTGGATCAGAGGGTAGGCATTCTTTTATAGCCTTTTGTAGTTCCAAATTGCCATCCAGAATGGTTGGATCAGTTCACAACTCCACCAGCAATGCATTAATGCTCCAATTTGGCCACATCCCCTCCAGCATTCATTATTCTCCCCTTCTTATTTTGTTTTTTAAATTTCTTTAGAATAGGGCCTAGACCAGGTGAGCATTGTGCTTTGCACAGAAGTAAAATTAATGTTTCCCTGATATAGCAAATAAATGTGACAATGACCCTAAAAAAGGAAAAGCAGAAGTAGAATGTAACAGGGAGAGATAGCATTATATGATGACAAGATCCCTGGACTAGGAGTAGGAAGACCTGGAGCTGATCCTTTTTATATCTATGAATTTAAGATAAAAACACTTATTCTCTTTATGCCTCAGTTCATTAATTCTCTTTCTTAACTTCATTTATTTAATAAAATGTATTCCCAAGTATCTCAGTTTTTCCTTTCCTTTTCCACACAATAGAAGGTATTACACAACAAAAAAGATATATAGATATAGATTGTGGCTTTCTGTTTCTATTTTTCAGTTCATTCTCTGGAGGTAGACATTCAAAAACTATTCTTCTTCATATATTAATTCTATAGCTGCATATATATTCATATATACAATGTTCTCTTGATTCTTCTAATTTTGCTTTTTCATAATTTCATTTAGATTTTTCCATGCTTTTAAAAATTAATTAATTTAATTTTGAAAATTTAATTTAATTAATATATTCATCATTTCTTATAGCACAGTAGTATTCTATCATGATCATATACCTCAACTTGTTTATCCATTCCCCAATCAATGGGCACCACTTACATTTCCAGGTCTTTACCACCACAAAGAGAATATATAAAGAGAAAGAGAATGCTATAAATATTTTAGAATATATAGGTTCTTTTCCACTTTCCTTGATCACATTAGGATATAAACCTAATAGTAGTATTGCTGAGTCAAAATGTATACACAGTGAGGGCAGCTGGGTGGCTCAGTAGATTGAGAGCCAGGTCTAGAAACTAGCAGAAGTCCTGGGTTTGAATCTGATCTCAGCGACTGTGGGACCCCGGGCAAGTCACTTAATCCCAATTGCTAGCACTTACAGCTCTTCTGCCTTAGAACCAATACACAGTATTATTTCTAAAATGGAATGCAAAGGTTTAAAAAAAAGATAACTCTGAGTATTATTCCAGTTTGCTCTCCAGTATGGCTGAATCAGTTCTAGTTCTACCAACAGTGTATTGGTGTTTTTTCCCTATTTTTCCACATTCCCTCCAACATTTGTCAATTCGCCCTTTTATCATTTTAGCCAATCTGATAGGTGTGAAATGATATCTCAGAGTAGTTGTTATTTTGGGGGAATCTGGGAAGGCTTCTTGCAGAATATGGAGCCTGAGCTTTATCTTAATGAGAGACACTGAGGGGGAGGTAAAGAGGGAGTGAGTACATTCCAGGCCTAGAGAATGGCCAGTGCATGGAGATCACCAGTAAGGGAGAAAGACTGCAGAATAGAGAGGTCAGTTTGGCTAGATCACAAGACTTCAAGAGAGGTATAATAACCAAATAACAAGATTAGAGAAGTAGGTAGACCATTAAAGGCAAAGATTAGGTAGAAGTTGGTTGTCTCTAGTTGCCTAGCTAATGGGTTAAATATAAGCCTACAGACATGCTTGCTTTATAGTCTGCAGCCCATTATGAAGTCAAGCTTTCCATTCCATATTGTTGGACTGAACAGAAATGGCACCAATTCTGAGACTTCAAATCAGTATGAATTCTAAGATATTACAGCACCAGCATCATCCATACACTCCTTAGTACAAGCTGAGCCTATGGAGTCCAATACCACCAACTCTACTTATTATCATCCCATTGCACTGGCGGTACTTTCCCCCCTAAGATCACTTTCTATTTTTTCTTGTATATACTTATTTTTAGGTTGTCTTTCCACTAGAATGTGAACTCCTTCAAGGCAAAGACTATGTTGTTGCCTTAAAACATTGCACTTAAAACAGAGTAAGCCTGGTAGCTTGTTTAGTTCAGTCATTCTTCACTTGTGTCCAACTCTTCATGACTCCATTTAGCATTTTCTTGGCAAAGATACTGGCATGTTTTGCCATTTTCTTTTCCAACTCATCCTATAGATGAAGAACTTAGATAAACAGGGTTAAGTGACTTGCCCAGGATCATACAGTTAGTATCATATTTGAACTCAGGAAGAGGAGCTTCCTGACTCCAAGTGACTAGCTACCTCTAATTTAAAGTTTCTGTCTTCTAAATATATCCAAACACTTAAAAGATGAGTGATTCTCTAATTGCGATGACAGTTCCAAATCACCTTCCTATATTTCTCAGTTCTTGTCTGAAAAAAGGAAAAATAAAATTGACCATATGGTTGCCAGCCTTCTAGCAATGAAATTCTGTGCCCTGAATTCACAGAGGTATTTGAACAGAATCGCTAGGTCTTTTTACCTTGGTTTTGTCCTTCTTACTTGAAGAGAACCAAAATGGTATCAATATATCAAAGTCAAAGTACAGTGTATCTGACTCTGGCTGAACATACCTACGTGAGCTCACAGGATTCTCCCACAAATTGAGTACAAAAAGCCCACATGAACATTTGGGATGGAGTTGTCTTTACATTTGTGCATCTCACATTTCTTTGCGGCTACTCCAATTCTGCTTTGCTCATAGAGTACAGCACCTTCTTTGATGAGTGGACCAGGGTCTCCACTATCTTAAAATCAATATAAATGCTTTTTAAGGAAAAACTTGACGGTGTCTTTGTTTTACCTCATTTGAACGCCATGCAAGCACTTGCCTTGTATGAGTTATGCATAAAATATAGGCAAATGTGTGGCATTCAAAGAAATCTACCCACCCATCAGAGCTGTGTTCTCTGCAGTAGAGTCTGAATATTTGGCAGCTCAGCTCCAGAAAAGGCCTCAGTATACAGCAGACCTTTAGTTTAGTAGGCAGCCTAATACCTCTTCTCTCCAGCACTTTTCTCTGGAACCTCCCAAATACTGAACTTGCTCATCAAATCTCATCACCTATGTGTGCCTACCTGGAAAGTATACTTCCAAGCAAGTGAACTTATCCACAGTTCTCTACTTGCTGTAACCAATGGTTCCACACATGAATAATGTGGTTCTGGCTTGTGGAGAAACTCTGGTTTTGTTGTTGTTGTTGTTGTTTTGGTGTTGATTGCCTAAAATTAGCCAAATCAGCAGAGCAATTTAGCATTGAGCAAAGAGCAAATTAGCAAAACAACAGAGAATTAATCCATATTCTGTTTCAACTCAACCTTAGAAGCTATAATATCAGCAAATAAAAAGACATGCACTCAATCTCCCTCCACTTTAGTATTGGCTTGTAGTCTTTTCAAGGTAAATAATTTACTTTCAGTATAGTAGCTGACCTTGGTGCCATTTTTATCCTCATTGAAGAAGTCTAATACTATCACTGAAAACAGTCCTCAACTGGTATCACTCAGTTGGTGACTGGGAAAGTGCAAGAATGCTGTCCATTATTTAGAACCCATGTAGGCATGCCACTATGGAACTGGCATACCACACAATATAGATGAACTTCTCTTGTTAATCAAATTTTGAGCATTGAAACTTTTTAGCTTGGTAAGAACTGTTAGATAGAATGTCAGTCTAATCCATCAAAAAATAATTTAAGCCCTTAAGTGCCAGCACTGGAACAAACTAAGGGAAATAAAGGAAAGCAAAAATAGTCCCTTCATAGTGATAATAACTGAAATCATGGAGCTAATGAGATAACCAGTGAGAGAGTATACAGAGAAAAAGGCCCAGGACAAATCCTCGGGTAATGTCCATAATTAGGGAGTATGCAAAAAAAATTGATAATGTCACTGTTAGGATGCAACAGCTCACTTTTTACAGCTGTAGAGAAGAAAAATTTTCCCTTTATACTTTGTATTAGATATGCAAATGATGTTATGAAATAGAGATTTGCCATTCCTACAGAAGAATCCTTTTGTGTTCTGTTATATGTATGAAAATATTCCACATGTGTGTGTGCATGTATGTGTGTGTGAATTCAGAAAAGAGAGAGGAGAGTGAACCTTCTATGTATGAGATACTATTGTAGGCACTGGGGAATGCAAAGACCAAAACAAAACAATTCTTGACATCTCCAAGCTTCACATTCTATTGGGACTGTTGTTTGCATACATCGGTGATGGCAAACCTATGACACGTGTGTCAGCACTGACACGAGTAGCCATTTTCAATGACATGTGGCCGCATGCTGCCACATACAGAGAAGTATGGGGCCACATGCCCAGGATGAAACATTTGTTATAGTGTAGTGTAGACACTCTGTGCACTATAGAGGACAATTCTACCTATATTAATTTACCTATTTTGGTTTATTAAATATAGTTATGTATTATAATTATACATTTTTTGTTATTTAAACTACAAATCATGAAATCATGTTTTTTTTTTTCTCAAAGTGACACACCACCTGAGTTATGCTTGTGTTTTTTTGGCGAATTTTGACATACCATGCTCAAAAGGTTGCCCATCACTGGAATACATTGATGGATTTTATCCATGTTCTTACTGGGTAGATTGTGTTCCTACCATGCCTTTTCATTCTATGTGATATTCTGTTCTCCCATAGATACTATATCCAATCTAGAGATCTTCTTTTGCATCCCTTGATATTATAAGAACATTAATAGCACTCTATCATTGAACTCTTGCTTTCTCTGTGACTGATTGGTTTTTTAGTCATATATTTATTTGATAATTTCATGTCATTTTTCTAGTTAATATTCTAGTTAATATTTCCTTGGTAATGTATTGTAGCATACACACACACACACACACACACACACACACACACACACACACACACACCCCATGTTCCTCTTCCTTGCCCTTCTGGGTGGACCAGAACTTTAGTTATTCTATGAGTGATGACACATATTTGGATAATTTTAAAGGTGGCTGAAAATAATACAATCTGCATTCCATAAGTCAGTTACACCCTCCAAAGAATAGTGTGCCTAATTTCCCCCACATCTCTACTTGGAGAAGAAGTAGCTAAATGAACACATTTGGACAACCTCCACAAAGAAGGACGGATGAACTCCCATGCCATGCTGCCTTCTTCTTTCTGCGCTGATTTCTTCCATGAGAATTTAAGCTTTTTGAAGAAAAAGACAGTTTTACTTGTTTTTCATAGTAGCTACAGCACTCATAAAGGACCTGGAACATAGTAAGAGCTTAAGAAACGCTTTATCTTTCTATCCATCCCTATTTATCTATCCTCCATAAAAAAGGGATAATAAAAGAATCTACTGTATAGGTTGTTGCAAGGATCTAATGAAATAATGTATATATAACACTTTGCAAATCTTAAAGCACTACAGAAATGTTGGTTGTTCTCTGGAAATGACTAGCCAACAGAGTACCTTACTCTAGTGAGATCTTGAAGTGGCTGGCGAAGAGTGTTTCCAAGGCTCAAAATGGAATAATGGCAACATTTGCTTAACAGCTATAGCAAAAGGTCTAAAGCAATTCTGCCTGTCTGATAGCTATGCTTGGGTTAATGTTCTCCTGATCCCTGAGCAGATAGCGACATGACGCACTGCCATTCTTTGTGAAAATGACTCAAGGATTCAGCTAGCATACAGAAGCCCAAAGAGAAATTGCCTAACACCACCACCGCCCTCTTTCCAGTAAGTGGAAGCATAACAGCTAGTAACTTAGGAAGAGAGCTTTTAAATTTCCATTTAATTTTCCCTGGAAAACCTAGTGCCAAATTAGAGGTCATTCTTGAAGCTTTGGAGTATATGAGACATTTTAAAACATCAGTTCTGATAAATCTTGCATTTCATTTTCTGCTTATAGGAGCGTCCATAGCAAATACTGTAGATGCAAAATTGTTGGTCAAACTATGAACACCTTCTTCAAATTATATTCAGAGCTTCTAGGAATTTGTGGTTTTGAGATGTTGACAAGGCTCACTCTAAACCAGGGCTTTCTAATCTTCTTGGTTTTGTTTTGTTTTTGAGACATGCATGGATCACTTTGTCAGTTTGTTGAAGAGAATGGGCTCTTTCTCAGAATCATGTTTCTAAATGCATGAAATAAAATACATAGACTTACAATGAAAAACAATTACATATACATATAGAGTGAGATATATTCAGAAATTATCTAATTTTTTTCCACTGACCCCAAGTTAAGAGCCCCTCCATTAAACAATCAAATGGCATAATTAGGTATGCCAATTCGCATCCCATTTTCTTACACTATTCCTACTCCGACTTTCAGAACTAAACAGTATTCTCCCACAGACTTCCTGTTTTTATAGCAGCTCCATTCCTTCCTTAAAGATATTGTTATGCTACTCTAGGGGAAAACAGCATCAGGAAGCAAGGTTTTATCTCTACTTTCTACTTTCTTCATGCATCTTCTTACAGATTCTACAATCAGAGACTAACAAAAAAAGAGCATGCTGGGTTATTAGCATGTAAGTGGTTTCCATCCTAAACAGTGCCATTAAGAAAAATGTTCTTTCCTTTTAGAGATTCTCCCTTTAGCTGGCAAGTTTGAACCTCAAATTCTCCTCCAGTCTTCAAACTAAAAGTTTTTATACATAGCATCACAGTGAAGATTAAAATTGAGAAGAGCAATTTCTTCCAATCCCTTCACTGAACTGCTGAGGAAAAAGATCCAAAAGGATTGTGACTCCCCCAGTATCATATAACTAGTATGTAACAGAGCCGAAATTCAAATCTAGGTCCTCTGAATCTAAATCTACTAATACTAGGCTTTCAAAAGAAAAATTTGTAGACAGTCAGAAAAACAATCTTTATAATGACTATAATAATGTAAATGGAAAGAACCACAACACCAGCAAAATGGAACACTGGAAGATTCTAATAATCTAGCTTTGCCCTCATAGAAGAGATATGAGACATTTCCCCACTCCCTCCTTTACAGAAATAAGGCTTCATGAGTGTAAAACTGATTATAATTTCAGACTTTTTCAATATGCTGAATGGTTTAAATGATTTTTTCTTTTTTCTACTACTTCTTTAAAAAATATCGTGGGGGCAGCTGGGTAGTCACCAGTGGATTGAGAGTCAAGACAGGAGGTCCTGGATTCAAATATGGCCCTCCCAGCTGTGTGACCCTAGGAAAGTCATTTAACCCCCTTTGCCTAGCCCTTACTGTTCTTCTGCCTTAAAACCAATACATAGTATTGATTCTAAGATGGTATGTAGGGTTTTAAAAAATTGTTATATAGGATGGTTTTCTGGGTGGGGATAAATAAAGAAGAAAGTAGGTGATGTTAAAACAATAGATAGCAATAAAATCTATTTGTTAAAAGAAGTATTCCAGCGACGAATAAATGTAATCTATTATACATTTTCATTGATTTGGTATTGCTCAGGGCATAAGTCCAGGATTGTACTAATGTAATTGTACTGCAGTCTCTCAGGATGGGTTTCCACAAGTTTAACAAATAATGTAAGTTTGAATTCATAACTTTAGGTCTGGTTGTCCTGAGTCCAGAACTTCCTTAAATGGTGGTTCTGGGAGGAGCTAGACAATCAGAGGAAGAAGTGAAAGGAGTTGGTGAAAGGGAGGTTCTTTACAATATGTGACCTCCAGGGCTGAAGTGGGCTTCAGGATAAAGACCTTGGCCTTGTCAGAAGGAGCCCAGAGTGCAGCCTGAAGAGGAAGGAGGCGTAACTGTCCCAAGAACCCTCCTTAAATGGAGGTGCTGGGAAAAGTCATCCAGTTGAAGGGGGAAATTTCAAAGGAGACATAGTAGCTAGGCAACTAAGGAGAAAACCATATCATATCTCCAAATTTCACTGTCTTTATCCATATTATTATATTATAATTATAATATATTGTTTATATATTATATAACATATAAAATAATTATAATTCTAAAACAAGACCAGTAATGCCTACAGATTTTCATAGGATTATTATAATCCAAAAGAGATAATATATACAAACCATTTTGCAAAGTTTGTATAAAGTACTAAACATGTAAAGGACAGAAGCAATGCAAGATAGGATTATGGTGACTCTAATTTATACAAAATAACTTTCTGGAGAGAAACATATAAAAGTCATTTTAATTTTCATATAAAGATGGCTTTCATTATCCATATCAACAAGCATTTATTAAGCATTTACTCTGTACTAGGCACTGTGCATACAAAGAGAGGCAAAAACATGGTGCCTACCACTAAGGAGCTCGCAGTCTAGAGAGGAAGATAAAATGTAAACAACTATAAGATTATATATAGGGAAAATTGGAGGTAATCTCAGAGGGAAGGCAGTGATGGTCCTTTCATTCTATTCTTACCCCTTTATCATCTAGCTTCTGACTTCATCATTCCACTGAAAAAGCTTTCTCCAAATTTACTAATGATCTCCCACTTGCCAAATTTGCTTTTTCTCAATCCTCATTTTCCGTGACCATTCTGCAGTCTTTGACACTGTTGATTACTCTGTCCTCCTTGGCACTAACTAATTTCAAGATTTTTGTAACTCTCTTCTCTCCTGGTTTTCCTGCTACTTATATGACTGCTTCTTCTCTGTCTCTTTTACTGGATCCTCCTCCAGAACATATCCTTTTACCTTCGGTGCCTCTCAGGCTTCTGTCCTGGGCCCTCCAATCTTCTCTCTATTTTACTTCACTTGGTGATCTCGTCAACTCCTTTGAACTTAATTTCCATTTTTATCCTGATGACTCTCAAAACTCCTTTTCCTGCCCCAATCTCTACTGACCTCCAACTTCACATTTCCAACTGCCTTTCAGATATCTCATTTTTGATGTCCAGCAGACGTCTTAAGCTCAATATATCCAAATCAGAACTCATTATCTTGCCCCCTAAACCCTCTTTCCACTTCCTATTTTTCTATTACTGGATTATTACACCATCCTTCTAGTCTCTCAGACTCCCAACCAAGGAGTCATCCTGGACCCCTTACTGTCTATCACACCCTACCACCACCACCCTCCACCCTTCCCCTATCTGTTGCCAAAACTGTCAATTCACCTTTGTAATATCTCTTAAATAAACCCCTATTATCCTCTGACCATGACACCATTCTAGTGCAAGCACTCATCGTCTTACAGGAGGAGTAATGCAATATCTTGCTATTGGGTCTTCTTGCCTCAAGTCTCTCCAGATTCCAACTCATTCTCCATTTAGTCACTGAAGATTTTCCTAAAATGCAGGTCTTTTCATGTCACCCTGCTTACGGCAAAAACTCCAGTGGCTTCCTATTGGCTCCAGGAGCAAATAAAAAACAATCTGGTATTCAAGGCACTTCAAATCCTAGCTTCCTCCTACCTTTTCAGTCTTTCAACTTACTCCCTTAAATGACTCCACACCAGTGCCTTATGGCTGTTCCATAAACAAGGCATTCCATATCTTGACTCTGGGCATTTTCTCTAGCTCTCCTCTGTTGCTGGAACCCTTTCACTTCTCTCTTCTAACTAAGCAAGTTATTTACCTGATCTAGATGTCAGAAAATCCCCTAAGGTTTCTTCCTTCATTCAACATTAAATAAGATTCACATTTTATTCACCTACCTATTGAATTATACTTAGTTGGTTTTCATGATATTGAATTGGGCATAGTATTTTGATTTGTATTATTGGATATTTACATGTACTTTGCTATTTCTCAGGATTAGTACCCAAAGGTTTAGCAATTATGGTGAATTCCATTTCATAACCTCAGGTGCTTATCATATTGGCCTAGTTCTTTTGAGTTAATTTTGTGTGGCATTTTAACACTTTTCCTCTTGGATGAGGGCCAAATATGCAATTTAGTTCCTCCAAATTTAGGATCTCTTAAGTGCTTAAGTATATTTTTCCAGTTTTAGGATATGAGTAAAGATTTAGTGAAGAGGGTAAAAGGGAGATTGTCTTTGCCAACCTAGATGAGTCATTTGTAATTCAACTTCTTGGCAAGTCCAGTAGGCTACATCTGTGTTTGCTTCCCTAAGCTTTTTTTATACAGTCTTGGAGTATACCCTGTTATGAAGGAATTTGATCCCCCTCTTTTCAAGCCATTTTTCAGGTGGAAAAAGAGGCATATTACTCCAATGGAGAGTAGTTTAATTTTGTTTCTTTTAATTAAATACTTTAAATAATTGTCAAAGGTGTAGTTCAGTGGTTATTCTTAGATTCTTTTCTTTCACCAGTCTTACTCCTTTCTATTTATTCCATTGAAAAATCTCCTGAGTTGTTTCAGGACGTTTGCATACTAATAAGTCAGAATTTTAGTAAAGAAAAAGCACTAATTTAGGGCATCTCATTTTTTTCTCTCTCTCAACACTGTTTTCCCCAATCCTCTGTCTCTCTACTCTAGTCTCTAATGATAAAAATCAAATCATAGAATCTCCTTAATTGAAATCTTACATAGACATTGAATGTAGCTGCAGGGACAAATGACAGAACTCCTAGTGAAGAGACAAATGTCATCAGAATCCTTCAGCCATAGCCTGCTTAACTAAATGAACTACTTTTATGGAGATTCTATGTTAGGCAAAAAAATATTGAAGGAGACTGGGAATAGTTTTATTCCATAGGAAGAGTGTTATAAATAAGAAAATGGCAGAAAGATGTGGCAGAAGAATTCTAATGACTTTGATTTTTATTAGGGGTCAGTTATGTGGGGTTAATGATGTTCCTGTAAAACAACACTGGTCAAGGAAATCTTCCACAATGAATGATTATTTAAATCCTTTGCATAAGATTATCTTTGAAATGAGAAAGCTAGAAAGTAAGCTGTAAGTCCAATATCAGTGAGCACCATACTAAGAATCAGGAAAAGTTGGATTCAAGTTCCTATATCTGCTTCTAATTAGCAGAGCTTAGACACATATACTTTATCAGAAACTTCAAACCTGACATGAGTTATGAATGAAACTGTGTTTCTATATGACTTGTATATCTTCAGATTTTTTTTTGCCAATCTACAAAACTTTTGCTACAAAAAGATACTTCTTAACATTTATACGCTTCCTTCTCCCCATTGTCCATCTCATTCCATAACTGAGAACCTTAGAGTAATCCACTATAAAGCATTAGGATGTTTTACTATCTTTGGTTTGGAGAATATAAAACTCGATCACCTCTCCTCTAAGATACTTTCTGGATTTAAAGTTTGGTGACATTTTATTTTTAGTGATGAGAGTTATACGGATATACCAAGGTTTCTGAAAACTAAGAGAGGGGAGAAATGTCAAGTGAATGCCTCCCAGAAAAGTTCCACACAATTTTAAGTACTCTTCCCCAGAATAGAGAGACACATAGGGTGAAGGTCACTGAACAAAATTTCATTTCTCCTGGCTTGTCAAGATTAACATCCCAGGGGTTAAGATGGCGGCAGAGTAAGAAGCAGCTCTTAACCTCTCCTGACGGAAACACACAAAACTCCTCAAGGGGACATAAAAACAAGTCCAGACGAACGGAGGAACCCCACAACAGGGCACAGCGTGGAAGGTACGTGGAATCGAGGCATTTCCATGCTATAAAGGGGTGAAACAGCTCTCACTAAATCGCGGGCTGAGCAACCACCCCACCCCCACCCCCTCCACACACAACATCTATAGTGCCGAAGCCAGCTAAAAAGAAATAGAGCAAGTTTGGGGCACCCATCGAGTCATTGGCAGCTCTGGGGTCTGTTCCTGAGAGCAGCAAGATTTAGGACCCCAATAAGCCAAAGAACGCACACGAAATCTGAGTGCGGGAGCAGAGAGTGGACGCAGGACGCAGAGCGCGCGTTGAGAGCACAGGCAAGGGTGGAGGCGTGCGTGGAGGCAGACACGGCCAGGAACTAAAGCTCTGAAAACCTGAGTGGGGAACCAGTGCAGACGGGTATACGACTGTGGAAGCAGCGCCTTGAGACTTGTAAAGGAACCTCCTGCAGAGGATCAAGCAAGGGGGTCCACCAGGGGGCTTGACCTTGGAAAAAACCAGAACTCAGACCTCAGGAGCCAATAGACCGCGGACAGACACTGAGCGCGAGAATAAACCTGAGAAGCTGCTGGGCTAATGATGGCTACCCAGTCTCAGGAAGCTCAGAAGAGAAAGAATAACAACAAGAAAAAGAAGCCTTTAACACTCGACAACTTTTACACAGAGAAAATCCAGACAACCTAGCAAACAGAGGAGGAGAACAAACAAGCATCCGGACCCTCCTCAAATAAGGAAAACTCCTCACAAGCTATGGAAGAGTTCAAAACTGAGATTTTGAGGAAAATGGAAGAGATCTGGCAAGAAAATAACTGTTTAAAAGGTAGAATCTTGCAATTGAACACCAGAAACGACCAGATTAAAAAGGAATACCAGAAGATTACAGCCGAAAACCAGAAGATTATGCCCGAAAACCGAAAGATTATAGCCAAAAATCAATCCCTAAAGGCTAGAATTGAGCAAGTAGAAGCTAATGATCTCTCAAGACAACAAGAACAAATAAAACAAAG
>NC_058135.1:91008625-91133357 GCF_016433145.1 Gracilinanus agilis
GGCTGGCAATTTGGAATCATGCTCAAAGGGCTATAAAAGAATGCCTGCCCTTTGATCCAGCCATACCATTGCTGGGTTTGTACCCCAAAGAGATCATAGATAAACACACTTGTACGAAAATATTTATAGCTGCACTTTTTGTAGTGGCAACAAATTGGAAAAGGAGGGTATGTCCTTCAATTGGGGAATGGCTGAACAAACTGTGGTATATGCGGGTGATGGAATACTATTGTGCTAAAAGGAATAATAAACTGTAGGAGTTCCAGGCGAACTGGAGAGACCTCTGGGAACAGATGCAGAGCGAAAGGAGCAGAACCAGAAGAACACTGTACACAGAGACTGATATACTGTGGTAAAATTGAATGTAATGGACCTCTGTACCAGCAGCAATACAATGACTCAGGACAATTCTGAGGGATTTATGGTAAAGATGCTACCCACATTCAGAGGAAGGACTGCAGGAGAGGAAACATATAAGAAAAACAACTGCTTGAATGCATGGGTCGGGGCGGACATGATTGAGGGTGTGGACTCGAAACTACCACACCAATGCAACTACCAACAATGTGGAAATTAGTCTGGATCAAGGACACATGACAAAACTAGTGTAAATGCGCATCGGCTATGGGTGGGGGGAGTGCGGGGGGGGGGGTGAAGGGGAAAGGAGGAGCATGAATCATGTAACCATGTTAAAAATGAATATTAATAAATGTTAAAAAAAAAAGATTAACATCCCAGTAATGGATATATTATACTACTAGCAACATCTCACTTGAAAATTTAGTGTTATAATGGGCATCCTTTGTCAGCCATGTATGGCTAGGTAAGTTGTCTAAATGCAGCTGTCATGAGACATTGACAGATATCTCTGGAATCGTGCCCACCCCTCTACCAGGCAGCTCTGAAAGGCCATATGATGTGGCTGCTTTATACTCATCTGAGAGAGGGGGTGGCAGAATAGATTTCTATCTATTTACCCCACAACATTGCTCATGTGAGGGCACATTGGTTCACAACAAAAAGCTGCTAGATTCCCTTGTTGTGATCCCTTTTGTAGGGAGAAAGTAGCCCTTATCTTACATTGGCCAACTTAAAACTTTTCCATAAAACATATGTTATACAAAAGCTCATCACAATTAGGGAATAATGAGTGAATCCATTCATCTAAGCAAATAAAAAAAGAAATAAGAAAATGGAGATTATAAAGATTACAACACATCTAAATATATATAAAAAGAAATGTGCCTGCTCATGCTGTGGAAGTAAGATATCTAAGCTCAACCAAGAGAGAAATAATGATCTCACTAGGGACATATTGAGGAGTTGGCTTTTCCGGCATACCTTCCAGTGCATCTTTCTCTTTCTCCCTGGAATTTATTCCAATGGGAGTCTGGAACCATATGTATCTATCTCAAAGAAGAAATGAAGACTGTCTCTTCCTTTCTAAAGCTTTCATACAAAATCTGAGGCTCATATAGGCACTCAATTTGGGGCCAGAATTTTCCCCCCATGTAGCTATGGTAGTTTGATGCAAAATGCTCCAGGCTTGGCTAGAAACTCAATTTACACAGCATCCCCTTAAGAACAAAAGAAAAGATATAAACAGTAACCATAGTGAGAAATTATTTCAGAACTTCTTTTCTAATATGAAACTACTAGTTGTGAATCTGGGCTCTGATGTAGACTAACTTATCTATATTTATTTGTCCATTCTCCAAAGTTCATCTCCCAAGATGCCCGCACCCCATTTATAGTTTCCATAAGTTGAATTTTCAGTCTCTTATTTTATTGTCTCTGCACTTTTCAGGTGTTGGGCAAAATTTAAGCTGTTCTGGTCTGGGCAGTTGTTACAGTTGTTAATCATTAACAAAGAGGATAATATGGCTAACATAGACAAGTTTGTGCTAATGCTATTTTTATACTGTTATGCATCATACAAACAGATTTACAGAGAGCTGTTTTTTTTTCAATATTTAGTTGTGCTAACACTGTACTCTGAAACGGTTTTATCATCTATCTTCCAAGTCAATACCATCAGCAACATTTCTGACTCCTGAAATCCTTTTCTTGAATCTTTTGACACATTATAGCAGAGCCTCTGAACTTATTCCTCTAATTCAAAAGGGACCTAGTAGATTGGATCCCCAGAGCATGCTCATATATTTGATAATATTATCAATCACAATTCAAATGTATTCTCCCTACTGCCAATTGACATCTCCCCAATATCAATGATCTAATTAATTAATACAAACTTCCTTTAGCTTTATTACTTGCTAAGAAGGACCAGAGTACAGAAACATCTGCTTCCCCCACCCCCTTTGAATTGGGATACACCTTCTTCCCTGCACCTTCTTAGTCCGTAGGTAGAATGGTCTTAAAAAAAAGTGGTAGATACAAAACACCCCCTCTCAAACTGAATTGCACTCTATCTGTTGTATATATCCAAAGGCCCTAGGGAAAAGTATGTTCATAATTAAAGTCCCCTAGTGCTGTCACACCTGGTTGGTGGGGTCCAACCCAAGGCAAATGAGACAGAGAGATTGAATGATATAGCAAAGCTTTATTGTGGGAAAGGAAGGGGGAAGAAGGAAAGGAGAGCAAAGGGGGAGACTGCAAACCTGTAGATGGCTAGGGGGCTCCACCTGGGTGGAGAAGTGGGCAATCTTTTATGGGGTGGTGGCCTGGGATGAGATAAACTGGATTGACTCTATTAGGCAAAGTCGGGGTACTTGTGCCTAGTTGATTGGATAGCCCTAAGGGAGTTGGCTTTAAGGGTGGGGGCTTTTGATTCCCAGGCTTGTATAATGCTTAGTATGGTATAGACAGTATCAGTCCAAAACATCAATCCAACATGGAAAGTAGTAGCGCCCTATGAAGTGAAACTACTTGCTTTTTTCTAGAGTTCCAGCAGGTGCAGGGTATTCCAGGAGGTGCAGTACTTGACAGCAGGGGAAGAGATGGTTGGTCCCAGTAGGAATTGGGGAAAGGGATGCTTTGGTCCCAAGATCTAACAAGGGCCAAAATATATATGTGATCACAAGAGGCCACCAGATTCATGGCATCAGGAGTACATTTCTCTTTTCAAAGGGTCCACATCAAGTTTGTTTCAGGGTGTTGCATAACCTCTGGACAATTCATTCCAGTGTTTAGCTAGGCTGATACCTTACTGAGTTAGATCAAACAAGTTTTTCCTCAGAGAAACTTGGTTCCTCACTGAACTGGCTATTGAAGCTGCCAGAAGACTTTACTACTAAGTTCAGTTACTGAACTTTTAATAGTACTTTCTACTTTTTGAAGCTCATAAGGTCATAACCTGGTCTGTTCCCCCTCTCACTACTTATTTAGTTAAAATCAAGAAGAAAAAAACAGACACAAAATACAGACTCACCATTGACTCATGGACACTTAGAAGGATGTGAAAAATGTTTCTCCATCCAGCAGTCCAAAGTAGATTGTTTTTTTTTTTTTTCATAACTTGCTACCAGGGAAGAGAGTAAGAAAACTGGCCTAAATTTTTTTCTATTCACATTCAATTTTGGCTTAGCAGTCAAAGTAAAGATATTTTGAATGGGAATTAACAGTGTTGAGTGGCTTTACCATTCTTCTCAAAAAAAAGAATCCTGCTAATAGTCAACAGAACTATTCTTCTCCAAGAACCCAAGTAACTGATGAAAATCATTATAAAAAGCTTTTTGTCACCAAAAGTAAACAAATGGATCAGTCAGAAAATATCTTTTCATTACCTGGAGTATAGAGCATTTTCACGAGGTTGGAAGTAGGCAAGACATATTGTATATACTCAAAGGACAAGACTGTAGCCCATTACACTATCATCAAACTTGATTTCTTTTTTTCTAACATAGGCCTTAATTCTTACCCTTTATTTCTATGTAATCAAAACCTAAACATTACTAGAAATGTAACATTCCTGATATTTTAATTATGGGAAGATCATTTAGTGAAAATCATGGAGAGAAAAAGGAAATATATGCAATATGTTAAAAAATGTACTTGATGTGATTATTGGTTTAGAAATAGAATGTTTATTGTGCATACCTCAGTTTACTCATAAAATCTTCATTTGTGGCACATAAGAATATACTTTTTTCAGGCAAAAATGCATTTGCTTTTTTGCTATATATGAGCCTACAGGCTGCTAAACTTAAAGTATCTATCTAGTGTCTCTTGAGCTTTTCCAGATTATAAGATAAAGCTGTACCCTTGAAAAGAGAAAAAAGAAACCTATCAAAATGGCAATAAATATTTTTTCTGGTGTTAGTGCCCTCCATAGTATAAAGTATAAAAAGAAAGCTGTTTCCTTTTTAGAATAGAAGCCGGATAGAAAAAGAAAGGGGAGAAATCCCCCAAACAATGAACTTTTTTCTCAACAGTTTTTCTGAGTGCTGATTATCATATGTTTTAGCTTCTCTGGATGCTTCATTTCCATCTGACTCCAGAAAACTCAGCTTTGTCTGGATCAAGCCAAGCATCTCTACTCTTTTACATGTTCCTCTATTTCATAATTAATTTCAGTGCAGTCATTGCATAGTCCAATTTCTTTCCCATGCTCCAGCTAGTGGGAAGAATCAATCCACAGTAGCCAAGAAAGAAGAGGATCTGAAGTGAGGTCATCTCAAGGCCTTGACAGCCTATTACAAAAGGGCTTTACTTAGCAGAGAACTAGACTATATTTCTGGACTGCAAAGAGACTTTGTACTTGGAAACATTTAAAAGAATTTAACATTGGAAAGGCGAAGGTACCAAGTGCTTCATATTTCTGTGATCCAGACAAATGCATTTACATAGGAGGCAGCTTACATGCTGAAAAGAAGCAGCCTTTATCCTGGAGCAAGTCTTTTGTCTAGGCCTCCAATTGATTGCCTACAATTTGAGGACCTTAGAAT
The DNA here is from genome assembly GCF_016433145.1 of Gracilinanus agilis. NCBI lineage: Eukaryota > Metazoa > Chordata > Mammalia > Didelphimorphia > Didelphidae > Gracilinanus > Gracilinanus agilis. Next base: position 91,013,533 of record NC_058135.1, read on the forward strand.
GTCTGACCTTATAAGATTATTTTGTTTCACAAATGAAATTTCTTGATATCAATGTGCTTTGAAAACTATGAAACACCATGAAAATTCTCTATGATATAGCCATCACCATTCGACTTCCATTCACTTGAAGCTAGACAGTGAAAGAGGACTATATTTTCCTTTCTCTAGATCAGAATTAAAAAGAAGCTCACAAACAAATGTTAAAAAGCCTTAAACTGTCTATCCTGATGATGAGTTCAAGTGTCCAATTTGCGTAAGAGATTATGGGACTTATAGTTGTAACTTGGAAGATGCTGGACTTTCACCAGTTTGAGATGAAAGACTGAGTATCTGTCAAAGCTGGGGATTTTAAAAGCAGGAGAAAGGAGTTCTCTTTACCATCCTTTGTTTTTTTAATATTTTATCTTTGTTTTATTTTAATAACAAATTTCCACATAAGTTTTTCAAAGTTATATAATTCATTTTGTATCCCTCCCTTCTTCCCTCACCGATCTAGGAGTTGACAAGCAATTCAATCTGGGCTAGTCATGTATTATCAAGCAAAACACATTTCCATTTTGTTAATTTTTATAGGTGAATAATCATATAAAAGCAAAACCCCAAAACATATACCTAAATAAAAGTAATAAATCATATTTTCATCTGCATTTATGCTCCAACAGTTCTTTCTCTAGAGGTGGATAGCATTCTTTTTCTTAAGTTCCTCAGAAGAGTCCCAGATCTCTGGTCATATTGCTATTAGTAGCAAAGTCTATCACATTTGATCATTCCACAATATTTCTGTTATTGTGTATAATGTTCTGATCCTGCTTATTCCATTCTGCTTCAGTTCTCGTAGGTTTTCCCAACTCATTCTGAAATCATCCTGTTCATCATTCTTTATAGCACAATAGTATTCTATCACCATCATAAACCACAATTTGTTCAATATTCCCCAATCGAGGCACATCTCTTTAATTTCCAATCCCTTGCCACCACAAAAAGCGCAGCTATAAATATTTTTGTACAAACAGGTCCTTTCTCATTTTTTAAAAATCTCTTTGGGATACAGACCTAGTAACATTTTATTTGTTGGATCAAAAGGCATGCATTCTCTTATAACCTTTGGGGATAATTCCAAATTGCCCTCTAGAATGGTTGAATAAATTCACAACTCCACCAGCAATGCATTAGTGTCCCAATTTTGCCACATTCAATCCAACATTTATTATTTTCCTTTACTGCCATATTGGCTAATCTGATAGGTGTAAGATGGTACCTCACAAGTTGTTTATATTTGCATTGCTCTAATCAAGAGGAATTTAGAACATTTTTTTTCCAAATAATTATTGATAGCCTTAATTGTTTCATCTGAAAACTGCCTATTCATATCCTTTTACCATTCATCAATTGGGGAATGAATTGGATTCTTATAAATTTGACTTAGTTCTCTATATATTTGAAAAGGTTGGAAATCTTCATGTCTAGTCAAATGTCAGAAATATTTCTTAACTAAGGATCTGATGGACTATAATGATTTTTATTAATAACTTGAATCCTTAAGTTCCAATAAAAGAATAAAACAAAAGGAGCAATCCATGTAGATATGAGGGCTGTCATGTTGCCCCTAAACTAAAAATCATGAGTACTTTTGTTGTTTGCTATAATCAGGTCATTTTAATTGTGTGAGCACAAGGCAATGTCTCAAATATACTAAGAAAGGGAAAAAGGAAGAAGGAAATGTCTGTGATCAGGAAGAAGGTCAACCCCAAAATCATTCCCATGAGATAATACAGGCAAAATCTAAGAGAAAATGGTTCTGAACTCTTTTCTTTTGGAAGAGAAGAAAGTCCACCTCAGTCAAACTCTGACCTCCACAGCAACCAATACCTACTGATTGCAAAAAAAAGATAACCTAGCTAAAGTAGAATTTATTTTCTAATATGACTCAAGATGTCATAGCTGAAGAGAACCTGAGAGATAATCTAATATCTTTGCGCTTGTTTGTTTGATTTTTTGTTGAAGGAACTAAGGTTCAGCAAGGCAAAGGCAATTTCCCAAGGTCACCATTTTGAAATTTGAATCTAGGTCTCCCAAACTGACTGTTGTTTTGCATTTTCTAACATGTGACTTTGATTCAATTCTGACTCCTGTTGTTCTTACCAGAAGATATTAACTCTCAAGATTTAACCCCTGGCAATAATACCACTGAACAGAAAAACTTAACATTCCAAATATTTACAAAATATATTTGCTCAACTCCTCTGCTTCTCTACTCTAAATATATTTTAATGAGCCTTTCCTTCTTTCTACTAGCCTCAGATTCTCCATTTGACTTCTTACTTGCTAAGGTTGATCCTTTCACTTCATGTTCAATTGCATATCTCTCTCAAATTTTGTTCCATCATTCATTCCCACTCTCTCATACATCTTTCAGACTCTTCACTTCTAATAGCTCTTTTTTCTTCTGCTCACAAATTTACTGAGTTCTCATCTATTTACCTACTCTATATCTTGCCTCCCATGCTCAAGCTATACCCTATCCTGTTTTTCCCCCTTTTAGATCCACACTGTAGAAGAAAATGTCATGGTCCTTGTTTCTGCTTCTTTACTATCTACTCATTTTTCAAATCCATGTCACCCCGTTACATTGCTTATCATTCAATCAAAATGCTCTTCCCAATGTCATCAATGAAATCTTTGTCTACATATGGGTCATAAATAACAAACTGCACAAATACAAGGTTAGACAACAATTATACAAAAAGGGATCTGGGGAGCTTGATGGACTGCAAACTAAGTATGAGTCAAGTCAAAATGCAACTTGTTGCTGCAGACTTTTGTGATGAGGCACAAAGGAAGCTATAAATACAGTTGCTATCCAGAAATGGTAAAATACTAAGCCACAATCAATCAAAAACTCAGCAGAAGTGGTTTTTCAGAGTAGCCAGCAGAAATGAGGGGACTAAGGAAATGGGACCCAAATTAACATAGGAAGAAGAGGAAAGCAAAAGTTCAGGTCATAGACCACTAACCAAGAGGGCCAGCTTGGATAATGTGTCACAGTGAAACAATGGAAATTAAGTAGCATGATGGAAAATTAGGGGTTACTGTGAGGGCACTCCTCAGGAGTAAATGGAGAATGACAAAAAGGAAGAGAGGACCTCAAGAAATAAACTCCCCTTCCTTTAATTTTTCCCATGTCCTGCTCTGGTCATAGGGCATAGAAAGTGGAGTCATTTCCTTTTGTATAATATAATGCATTAGATCTAGTTTTCTCCTAGCAGTCCTTTGCCACTGCAGGAGACAGAGAGTAAGGTAAGTGAAAAGTTTATTCACTATTCAGTGTGACCCACTGAGGAAAATGATCCAGACCAAAACGCACTTTCAGTCCTTAAAGGAATCTATATGACTGTTACCACCAGTGGCAATGAGTTCCATTTATTTGGAGTCTCATGACCATTTGCATGACCAAAAAGTGTTAAGTAAATACCATGCATTCAATGGTTTCTAGAGAAAAATGTTTACCAAACAGTGACTTTACCTCCATTCCAACATTGTCAATAGAGTGGCACTGACTCTTCATCAAAGGCATTTTTATATTGTATGAGTCCAGTTAATCAAAATTAGTCCTGAGCCCCTGAGCCAATGGATAACATGGCCTCCCTCTTTTGAATTTACCTATATTGCCATCAATAGTCGTCACATGATCTTAGTCTAAGATTTTCCATTCTCTTTAGAATAAATAAGCATGATTAGATACTGTAGGCAATGTTCTCTTAGGAAAGAATTAATAAACAAATAGTGTGTAAAGACTAGAGAATAAAGCATGACAAAAATATGGAACACCTTGCAAGCAACTATGAACCCAATGACTTCCTAAATTTTATCCCAGAAGTCCCAGAAGCCCTAGGTTCCATATGGAATTAAGGGTTCTCTGGCATGCACAGCTTGGCTTTGTTTTTGTTCTCCACATCTATGCCCCTTGTGATAGCTGGTACAAATAAATTTGTAATGACACAGTTCCCATAGGACATTCAATTCATTCATATGTAGAACTCAGGTAAGGCTATTATTACAAACAGGGCAGCAATTCTGGAATAAGGGTCTTTGCTCAGAAAGGAAAATTAGGTTCTGGTGTAAATAGAACTCATGAATGTGGTACTTTCCCCAATCTTGCCTTGACTACCTGGCAGAACCTGACCTTGTTTAACTATAGCCATCCCATCGGAGATCAAAGTGAGTGTATTTGATAGTTGGCCCCAGCAAAGAGAAGTCTTTTACCACATCAACCATAACATCCTGCCTCCTCCAACCTTGAAGTGTCAACATTCCAGCATAGCTGTTACATTTAACTTCCTCTCCTAGCTTTCCAGCCTGAAGGCCCCTTTGCTTTACAAGGAGGAAGGTCAGTTGTAAAATAAGAAGACGCTGCATAATAGTAAATATCACTCCCAGATACAAATGCAGAGAAAAACCCAGCCTTTCCATCACCCACAACTGTCCTTCCTTGAGTTGCATAACCTTTCTGCCTTCATTTCTGTATCTTTATCCATTAATGTTATGAACTCATTTTTGGTCACAGAAATTCCTCAAAAGGAGAAACTTCCAACTCTCCATCTGTCTGATGAACTCATTCAATGATTTTCTCTCCCTTAATGTTTTCTAGTTTTTCAGCTTTTCAGCTAGCATTTCTCTAGGCTCGGTTCCTCCTTAAATCTTCTTGAAAAGAAGCTATTTTAGAAGCACATAGTTCACATCTGTTTTATTTTCAACAGTGTGAGTTGCAAGGCTATGATTATGAGCAGGTAGTCATGGCTATCAATAACTCTTATCCCTCCACCTACACACACACACCATAGCCATCGTTCCTGTAGGAATTGTTTTGAAACTAAGGAGACTAAGGAGTGAGGGGACTGGAGTGGGTTACCAAAGGCCTGACTATAGAAAGAACTAAATTAGTTGTACCATCTATTGCTACTATCTCACTTTCCTAGAGGAATTCTGATAAAAAAAAAACAAAAACTCTTTCTACTCTAGGAAAACTGAATTAGTAATTCTCTTTCATAGTTCTGAGCCCCCAACCAGAGTTCATAACTAGGCAAAATACCTCAGTTTTCCATCTCTCTCTCTCCTACCAGAAATACCCCAATTACCTCTCTTCACAGTATTCAAACATTTGTTGTCGTTTGGTTTTTTCAGTAGTTTGACTCTTCATCACCCAATTTGGAATTTCTTGGCCAAGATTACCATTTTCTTCTCTAGTTCATTTTACAGATGATAAACTGAGGCAAATGGGGTTAATTACTTTCCCAGGGTGACATAGCTGGTTAATGTCTGAGACCAGATTTGAACTCAGGAAGATGAGTATTCTTGACTCCAGGCCCATCATTCTATCCACTGTGCCACCTAACTGCCCATTTCAAACAATAATGCCCAACTTATAAAAAAATCTTTCATACTTTAATCACATTTTTGGCAGTTTGAGAGAAAGACATTTAAACAAAAGAAGGTTGAAAAACTTTTAAGAAGCAAGCTTTAAGGAAGAGAAGGCAGGGAAGGGAAAATAGAAATGAAGGATCAATGTCTTAGGTCTAAGTGGGCAGGGTGGGGTTCGGTGATACAAAGACTCATGCTGCCTTAGATCTGGAGTTTAGATATTGATGATTTCATGTCTGATGTCCCTCTGCCTGTGCGGTTTCTTTAGTGTATGGCTATTCCTCCATGCCTTTCCCTCTCTGAAATCCTTGTGGCTTCTCTACTTCCCACAATCTCTTGGGATGAGAAGGGTGGCTCTATGAGTCATATCAGCCTCCTCTGCCAGTCACAAAGTCAAGGCAAAATTCTTCGATCAAAGAGAAAAAGGAGGCTGGGAGATCTCTGGCCAGTCATCAGCCATTTGTCTCCAGCATTCTGATCTCCTTGGCAATAGAGTATTTGATATAGAGTTACACATTTGATAAATGTCCAATTGAAAATACACCGTGTGCTTGGTGGGCCTCATGTTCTGAGACTTGTACCAACAGCACGGAACCACTTCTTTACGACTAGTATGAACACTAATAAAAGACACCACAAAGAAATAAATAAGAAACAGGTCTCATTCAGTACTAAAACATCTAACTAGGAATTAAATCCATACTATACTTTAAATTCTGCAAATATTCTCCTCCTCCCTTGGGTTTCCGACAACCCATCTTTCCAAGCTATTGATTTGTAAAATTTGTCTGCTGAGTTTTCCATCTCAACTGAAAGTAGATCAGCTTTATGAAAAAAACTGATACTTGTCTCTGTGGAACAAGCAATAATTAGGTACTGGCATCATATTCAGTCTTAACTGGCACTTCTTCATATTCTAATATAATTTTTTTTACTGTTTTACCCCCCAAAAAAGCAAGTCTCCCTTGCCTTCCTTTTCTCCTTTTCTGTTCTCTTATCTACCTACTATATCTCTGGCTGACTTTTTCCTAGCAGATCATATTTAGGTTATGTATTTTTGGTGGATTTCCAAGTACTATTGGGGAAATTTGAAAGAAAAGCTTTCTAAAATCAATTTCCTTAAGGTATCTTTTCTATCAGATTCAAGATCCCATGAGTATGTTTACATTTGTTTCTATCCTCCCCACAAAAATCTTTTTTTCTTTTTAAATATACTGAAGTATAATGCCTTTCATATGGTTTCAGGCTTATCATTTTTAAAAAGTTATAATAGTGAGAAAACTAATCAATGTTTATATTTGGACCAAAGCTGTATAAAATTTTTTGAAATGAAATACTAGCATCTATATCTAGTTTAGAATTTAAGCCCAGGAAAGAACAAATATAAGCCTTTAGAATCCTGAAACTTCCACCAAAGCAGGGTAACAATTTTGCCTACATGCTCTATAATCAGACTTCCCTATGTTCTGAGATTCAGATTTTTAATTTAATTTTGGTTTTACCATGGAATTTTTTAAAAATATCATAATGTTCAGGCTTCTAAGTTCCAGATCCCACTGATTCCCAATAGCTCTGCTCCTTACAGTGAGGTTCTGGAACACATAAGTTATGGCTGATAGAATATCAAAGTCTATCAAGCCACAGGAATTGGGAGAAATTTAGAGGTTACTTCCCCACAAGGACTTCCTCTACCCACCCCTCCAACAAAATAAAGCACTGGGATATTCTAAATCAAAGAGAGAATACATGAAGCCTGAGAAGGAAGTTTGATTTTCTTTTATGCTATGTTCTTTTAGATAGTTGTAGGTTTGATGCAAAAGCAGAACTCTTATGATTTTAAAACATAGTAGGACCCCTTATATTTAGGTCTTCTCTTTCTCCTCTCCCATTTTCCTTGACTTATTTGAACCTCAGTTTTCAAAGAAATTTTTTTTAAAAATCTAGGTTTTTCCTACTTGTGCCATATCGCTATTATCTTATTCATACTTGTGTGCTAGTTGCCATCCTTCTGAAGAAAGAACCTTGACCTGGGTTTGAGTACAGACATGGGAAGACACTATTGTTGAGAGCCTGAGAAAGGAGGCTCTTTTCCCCCTCATGAAACCCTCATACTCCAGTGATCTAAGTCTGACCTGCCTAAGTATTAAGTTCAGCCTACACTCCTACAAGCAGTTTGTAGGGGTCAGAGAAATTAAGTCAATTAAATGGCATCAGTGGTCTTTAGCAGAGCAACTAGCCGTGTATGTACAGGAAAGATAGTTGAGACCTTGTCCTCAACTCATGTCAATAAGCATTTTAACTGTTTACTGTGTGTAGAGTACCTGTGCTAGAAACTGGTGATACAAAGACAAAATGGAGTAGGGCCTGCCCTCAAGGAACTTACCTTCTACTTTGGTTTGGGTAGGATAAGAAGGTTACAAAATGTTCACATAAAAGTAAATGCAAAAAGCATACAAAGTAATTCTATTCATTGAGGTCTGAGTGGAAGAGAGATAGATGGATGAATAAATAAACAGATGGATGGATAGACATATTTTTTACTATTATGGAGGGTAATTCCATCTTCCCAGACTCTAAGACTTAAAATCTAAATGTCATCCTCAACTCCAGACTCTCTTCCTCCCCATATCCAAGCTGTTGCCAAAGCCTGTCGATTTCCTATTTACATCTCTTGAATATGCCCCCTTCTCTCCTCTGGCACTGCAATCACTCTAGTGAAGGCCCACATCACCTCATGCCTGCCTCAAATTTCTCCCCATTCCAGTTCAGCCTCTATGTAGTCACCAAGTGTTTGTCCCTACTCACTGGTTCCCTATCACCTCCAAGATCAAATACAAAATGCTGTGTTTGCCATTGAAGGCCCTATATAACCTAGCTCCCTCCTATTTTTCCAATGTTCTTATACCTTATACCCTGCCTTCTAGCTTTCTTATACCTTCCAGGTACTCTTTGATCCAGAAACACTGGCCTCCTTGCTGATGCATGAGCAAAACATTCCCTGTCTTATCTCTGGAAACTTTCTGACTGTCCCCCATGCTCCTCATTTCCTCCTACTGGCTTCTCTGGCTTCCTTTATATCCCAACTAAAATTCCATCTTGCACAGAATGACTTTCCTAACTCCGCTTAATCCAGTGCCTTCTTTTTCTTGATTATTTCCTATTTATCTCATATAAAGCTTGTTTGTATATAATGATTTGCTTGTCATCTCTCCTATTAGATTGTGAGCTCCTTGAGGGCAGAGACTTGTCTTTTGCCTCCTTTTATATCCCCAGCACCAAGCACAGTGCCTGACACTCAATAAATGTTTATTGACTGACAGCTAGCTAGCTAGATAATTGTTATGTACCAAAAACTGTGTTGAGGGAAATTCATGTTAATGTTGTATCATTTGATTATTAATATTTTTAAAATGTAATATTCCCTTTTCAGAATCTCCACCTTCCTGCCTAACTTTTAGAGAGATCTCTCCCATTCTAACTGAGAGATGTCATCACATTCCTGCCTTTCACAAGGGCTAGATTGTACCTTTTCTGTCTACCAGGCCAATAAAGGTTTAATTAAGCTAGCCTAGTAACTCCTACATCCTTGTTCCTTTCCTTGAACTTGAAGTGATCTGACTTATGAAGGAGAATTGAAGTCAGGGAGATCCTGATGTGGGAGGATTTGCTTGTCCAGAATCATGGAGGCTACTGAATCTCATAACCAGGTTTCACTTCTCAGGTGATTCCCCTGTCTTTCCCTATCTCCCCATTCCTAAAGTAAGGAAGAGGAGTTGATAGCTCTCAGTTCAAGTCCTTATTTATTGACCTCCAATGAGGGGTGCTTTTCTCTAGTCAGGTGATTTGCCAGTAATTTGCTGTCAGGAAGACAGATCTATATTTAAATTGACCTAGAATACTTCCTTAGCACCACTGAGAAAGAACACTGACCTCAATTTATTGATCACTGGATGGCATGATTAATAAACTGATTTTTCATACCCAGAACTTTGTTTCTCAGAATTTTATTTGCAACAGTACTGAGGATACAAATATAAGCAAACACAGCAAGACTACTATCAAAGAGCTGACATTCTAATGAAAAGAAGACAAAAGGTAAAGGGGAACTGGAAAGAGAAGGGCCTTGTTACCCAATTAAAAAGATAGGAAGGACTGGACTTATAGAAAGATGAGTTCTGCTCTGAATATACTGAGTATCTCCTTTATCAGGAGAAAGATTGGGACTGAATATATAGATCTGGAAATCATTTGCATAGAAGCAAGCTATATTTAATCTGTCAGGAAAAAAGAGAAGACAAGAAGTAAAGGGGAGCTGGAAGGAGAAGTGTCATGTTACCCACAGTGGAGGAGTGAAAGAGGCAAAGTCCAACAGCACTAACAACTGTCTTGGGGTAAGATTAGGAAAGGTCTCCTATGGGAAGCACCACCTGCATAAAATATTGAGGGAAGCTAGGGATTCCAAGAAGAGAGCCTGTAGACTAAGGCAAAGACATAGCACCAGCAGATCATCTACAAATAACACCATCCAAAAGTAACAAATAATAACATCTGTAAGTAACAAGAAACATCTATAAGTAACATCATCTACAAGTAAAAATCTACAAGTAACATCATGTTCAAGTAAAAAGTAGTAAGATCAAATTTAAATGATTATTTTTAAATTTAAAAATATTTTAGAATTTAACTATATAAATAAATGTTTTTTTCTGAGTTTGATGGATGTTTTATTACATTAAAAATATTTAGAGTACTCCTACTTTATGAGAGTTCTTGTGACAAAGTTTTAGAAAACAAAATAAATCTGATAATTCAGTGACCTCATCTGAAAATGCATTCAACATTTCAATCTGTAGTACTCTCTCCCCAAGCTCTCTAATTAAAAAAATTAACAGAATTTTCTCTTTCTCCAATCCAGACCCCATTGGGGATAAATACTTTCCTATTATTAGAAAAATTCACAATTATTTTGTGAATGATTTGTTTCTTTCTAAAAGCTCCTTCTTGATATCTTTAATGTGCTTAATATCGTTGCTTACTCTCTCTCCTATCTGGATTTTTGTGGCACTGTTGTCCCTTGGTTCTCCTAGCTTTCTGATTACTTTTCAGAATCCTGTATTGAATTATCATCCATGATCTTTCAAGAGCTCTTTCTTGGGACTTCTTTTCCTCTACTTTCTCTCTCGATGACCTCACCTTAATGAGTTCAATTGTCACCATCAAGTGACAGATCTTAATATTACATTTTTATCTTTTTCATTAAAAAAAGGTTCCTTTCTTCCCTTTCTTTAGTACTGCCTGTCCTCCTGTCTACCAATTATATCTAAGACTGATTTTTTCCTGGCAGATTTAATATAGAATTTTTTTTGCAGATGATTTCCATATCTATGTATTCAGTCCCAGTCTTTCCCCTAATCTCTAGGCCAGCATCACCAACTTCCTTTAATATTTTTCCAATGGAATATTCCTTAAACATATCAAGCTTGGTCTATTCAAAGCAGAACTCATGGGACTTCTGGTTAAGATGGCAGCAGAGTAAGGAGCAGCTGCTTGATCTCTCCTAACCAAAGCATACAGGACTCCTCAAGGGGACATAAAAAGGAATCCAGACAAACAAAGGGACCCCACAACAGGGCGCAGCATTGAAGGTACGTGGAATCGGGGCATTTCCCCACTATAAAGGGGTAAAATAGGTCTCACTAAAACGCGAGAGGAAGAAGCCCCTCCCCCACCCCCCACACCACATACAATGCCAAGGCCAGCACACAAGAGTTAAAGCAGGTTTGGGGCACCCATTAAGTCACTGGCAGCTCCAGGGCTTGCTCCTGAGAGCAGCAAAGACTTAGGACCCCAAGACGCTAAATAATGCGCACGGACTTTCCTGAGTACCTGCACAGGTGAAGGCAGTGCGCTAGGCATGGACAAGGATCTCGAGCACAGGCTTGGACCTCGAGTGGGGACCCTGTGCAGACGTGAGCACGGCTGTGGAAGCAGCACCCTGAGACTACTGAAGGAGCCTCGGGCAGAGGGGCAGACCAGGGACAACCAGGAGGCTCGACCCCGAGAACAACGCGACCTGAGACCTTGGGAGCCTAGAGAGCGCAGACAGACCCTGAGTGTGAGGATAAAGCTGAGAAGGCTCTGGGCTAACAACAATGGCAAGCCAAAATCAAGAACCCCAGAAAAGAAAGATTATCAAGAAGAACTCTGTAACACTTTGACAACTTTTACACAGAGAAAATCCAGACAACAGAGGAGAACAAACAAGTAATCATATCCAAAATAATGAAAACTGGTCACAAGCTATCGAAGAGTTCAAATCTGAGATGATGAGAAAGATGGGAAGAGATCTGGCAAGAAAATAACAGTTTAAAAGGCAGAATTTCACAATTGGAAAGTGAGGCTCAGAAATCAAATGAACTGATAAGCAAATCGAACACCAGAAATGACCAGATTGAAAAGGAAAACCAATCCCTAAAGGCTAGAACTGAGCAATTAGAAGCCAATGATCTCTCAAGACAGCAAGAACAAATAAAACAAAGTCAAAAGACTGATAAAATAGAAGGAAACATGAAATATCTCAATGAGAAAGTGTCAGACCAAGAAAACTGGTCTAGAAGAGACAATTTGAGAATCATTCGTCTTCCTGAAAAACCAGAAATTAATAGAAACTTGGACTCCATACTAAAAGAAATTATTCAGCAAAATTGCCCTGAAGTTCTACAACAAGAGGGCAATATAGACATTGAAAGGATCCATAGATGACCCTTTACACTAGACCCAGAAAAGATAACACCCAGGAATATAATAGCCAAATTCAAGAGCTTCCAAGTAAAAGAAAAAAATCTTACAAGAAGCCAGAAAGAGACAATTCAAATATCAAGGAACACCAATCAGGATCACACAGGATCTGGCAGCCTCCATGCTAAAAGACTGCAAGCCTTGGAATATGATATTCAGAAAGGCAAAAGAGCTGGGCCTTCAACCACGGATCAACTACCCATCAAAACTGACTATATACTTCCAGGGGAAAGTATGGGCATTCAACAAGATAGAAGATTTCCAAGTATTTGCACAGAAAAGACCAGGACTAAATGGAAAGTTTGATATCCAACCATAAAAATCAAGAGAAACATGAAAAGGTAAATAAGAAACAGAGGGGAAAGAAAGAAAACTCATAATTTTTTAAATTTGACTCTTTAAGGGCTTCAATAAGATCTAATTATCTGTATTCCTATGTGGAGAAATGCTATGTATAATTCTCTGTAGTGAACTCTATTCACTACTATAGTATTCACTATTATAGCAATCAGAAGAATAATTCATAGGGAGAGGACGGAATACTAAATGGTCTAAGATGACATGGGGGGTGGGAAAGAGGGGGGTGAATAGTAGGGGACACCAAGAGAAACTTGAGTGAATAAGAAAAATAGGATATTCTATTACACACAAAGAGGGCATGGGAAGGGGAGGGGACAAATACTATTATAAGAAGGAGAGGAAGAGAGCATTAAGAGGTAATATTTAAACCTTACTCTCAGTGTAATCAACCCAGAGAGGGAAGAGTAGCTATATTATCCACTGGGTTATAAAACTCTATCTAACCCTACTGAGAAAGTCAGAAGGGATAAACCAAGGGGAGCAGGGGAGTGGGGAGGTCAAAAAAGGGAGGGGAGACGAAGGGGGAGGGAATTCATTAGGCCTTTAAAAATAAAAAGAGGGGAATAATAAGGGAGGGGGTAGAAAGGGAAGTTAATCAAGGGAGGGGATAAGGGATACCAGCTCAAAGCAAAGCAGAACTCATCTTTCCTATAAATCCAGTCCTTCCTAACTTTCCCATTTGTATCAGGAATACTATCATCCTTCCAAGTTTGAGAACTTGGAGTCATCTTCAACACGTTAATCTCCTACACCTCACCTACTTAGGTTGCCTAGTCTTATAGGTTCTATCTCCACATTATCTTTTGTAGGTCAGTTTTACTTTGCTCAGTTATCTCCCTGTCATATCTGTTCTAGACCAGTGGTGTCAAACTTAAATAAAAATTGGTCTCTGTAAGCAGCATATTGACTTAGAAAACCACAAATTCACATGATTTATTTTGTATTTTTTTAACATTTAACAATTACATTTTTTTTTATTTTTTTTTAATACTTTTTTTTTTTTAACCCTTGTACTTCGGTGCATTGTCTCATAGGTGGAAGATTGGTAAGGGTGGGCAATGGGGGTCAAGTGACTTGCCCAGGGTCACACAGCTGGGAAGTGGCTGAGGCCGGGTTTGAACCTAGGACCTCCCGTCTCTAGGCCTGACTCTCCCTCCACTGAGCTACCCAGCTGCCCCCTAACAATTACATTTTAATCTGGTTCAGCCCCTCATTTGACATCTCTGCTCTTAATTATTTCAACAGCTTCTTAATCAGTCTTCTTCCTGAAATTATCCTCCAAACAGCTGCCAAATTGATATTCTTAAAGCATAGCTTTGATCATGTCATTCCTCTGCTCAAAAAGGTTTTGCCTCAAGAAGGAAATACAAATTCCCCTGTTTAACATTTCAAGTCTTTTGAAATCTGCCTTCAGTCTACCTTTCAAAACTTATCACTGTAAGAATTTAAACTGAACCACAGGGAGCTAGAATGCATGGCGTGTAGAATGCCACACTCTCTCTCTATGGGGGAGATTCCAATTTCCACATTTGTGAAGAGGCAGAGAATTACCATGACTAGGTAATCACTCTCTCCCCTCTATTCAACAAGGAGCTAAAATTATATTTATCTAGTAGACACTAGATATTTTCAGTCTAAGGATGTTATGGTATTTTATCCGGGTCAGGATAAAAGCCACTTTCCCTAGTTCCACCCTATGACAGTAAGGTAACAGTTAACTTAATCTTAACCATTTTAAATAGTTTTCCACTAAACTCTTATCATACAAAAACAGCCATGGAGAGAGAATAAATATATTCAATGAAGCAAAGCAGTGAAGCAATAATCAGAGAAGTTACATAGATTAAGTTAGGCTATACATAATAAATAAGAGTCCAAGATTCTTCAACTCTGAAGAGTAATAAAAACTCAGCTCCAGGAGCAGCTGGGTAGCTCAGTGGAGTGAGAGTCAGGTCTAGAGACAGGAGGTCCTAGGTTCAAACCCGGCCTCAGCCACTTCCCCGCTGTGTGACCCTGGGCAAGTCACTTGACCCCCATTGCCCACCCTTACCAATCTTCCACCTATGAGACAATACACCGAAGTACAAGGGTTTAAAAAAAAAACTCAGCTCCACCAAAGGAAAAATGACTGAGAAGTCCATGTTTTGTGATCCCTGAGGGTCCAGACTCTGGGAATCCAGGGCCAAATTGTACTGGCATCACAGGGCTATGCTTCAAGGAATGAACTGTCCAAGGATGTAGGTATAACAGAACACGTTATTCCTCTTAATGGATTCAGTAGTCCAGTCTAATTGGCCTTCTTGCTTACCTTCACCTTTGATATGTAGTCTCCTTTATCTTTGTTTTTGAAGAAGCCATCCCAGAGGCCTCATATAAATTTCCTTCAGATTTCCATCTCTAAGAATTTCTAACTTCCTTCAAAGCTTAGTTCAAATGCCAATTCCTAATCTTTCCCCCATGAATATATTGTCTTTTAAGACCAGAATTGTTGCTTTGCCTTATCTTTTTTTTAATCTTTGTATATTCAGCTCCTGGAACATTGCAAATATTTAATGTTTATTGATAGATTCTCTGATCTGAAGAAAATACTATTCTAAACAGAGGAGGAATTATACATTTGGATAGAATTTATAAGGGATATTGAGAATAAAATTGTACTTGTAGTCAAAAGGAAATATAGGCATTATCTGTGAACTTCAAGCTTTTAAACCTCCTATTCCACAACTTGGGAGTTTGAAAACAGAGGACTAGCAAAATTGGACTAAAAAGCAAATAGCTTTTGATTTTAATGGTGAACTTTACTTTCTTGCTTTAATTCTAGAAATATCGATAACATTTTGAATTTTGTGCTACTTCTCTTTCAAAGAGTTTAGATATTTTTTCTCAAACATTCCCTTATTTTTTTCCTTTTTTTAAACCCTTTCCTTCTGACATAGAATTAATACTAAGTATCAGTTCCAAGGCAGAAGAATGATAAGGACTAGGCAATTGGAGTTAAGTGATTTGCCCAGGATCACACAACTAGGAAGTATCTGAATTTAGATTTGAACCCAGAATCTGTCATCTCCAGACCTACCTCCCTATACAGTGAGCCACCTAGATGCCCCTATTCTTTTTCTTTATGTTATTCTGAAGACTTGCTTGAGGTCATGAAATCAAAGAAGAACCAGAACTGTAAACTAGTTTCCCAATTTCTTTCTACTAAAGTAGACTAGATTGTATAAATTACCAGGTGTTCTGCCAGGGCAAGGGAGTGATATAAATGTTCATAACAAAAACAATCTGGCTAAGGAAATGTGAAACATTCTCTTCTTCCCTTCTGAGTACCAAGTAAGGGTCTCTTGATTTCTCTCTGTGTTCTCTAACTGTGCATGTCTCTCTTTCACTTCCTGTCTTTTGATGACACGGGAGTATTGTTGTGGAATTTTCTGTTTGGCCAGGCGAGAGGAAACCACAAGTTATTTAGAATAATGAAGGAAGGAGATTTGTTACGCATGCAGACACAGACTGGATCATTCCTCTTTGTGCCTTAGTTTCTTCATCTATACAATAAAGAGGTTGTTTATTTGGCCTCTAAGGTTCCTTCCCATTTTAAATCTGTGACTCCATCATTGCTACCATAGTCTCAGGAGCAGAGTTGTATACTATTATGGGCACAATGGAAGATAATGCCTAATCTTTGGTCAGGAAGACAGATTTGAATGGATATGGATGATCAAGTTACTGCTAACATTACCCTATGCCTAGAAGAGGTCAAATTGGCACAAAGTTATCAGCTATTCTAGAGTATATTAGCAAGTTAGAATTATGGGAAGGGAAATATAAAAGGTCTATAGGTAGTTCCTGATGAGTAACTGTGTCTATCAAGGCAAAGGGAGTCTCTTTTCTGCAATTTATTGTCACAAAGAATTACTTGAGCAAGTGAGAGGTTAGATAACTTAGATAATTAATGTCTAATATTAATAGCCAATATGTGTCAGACTTAAACCTAGTTCCCTCTGACTCCTAGTCCAATTTTCTATCTACTACATAATGAGTCAAAACATCCAGAAAAGAATGCTTTGACAAAAGCATTGACTTCAAAGTCAATGTGTTAGTCAATACAATTTGCTCATCTTATCAATGACAGTTGTCTCCTAGTTGTGAAGCTGGGTAGCTATATTGTGGCCTGGTTCCTTGATTTTTTTGGTCCTTAGTTAATAGGATTACAAACTGAAACATAATCTATCCAACTGTTTGTAAGATGTTCTAGAAAATAATCACATACTTTCAGCTACTGGATCCTAAAAAACTGCATAAAACTACTTAGCCAAGTGAACCATGGAACTAAGGGAAATTATGAGAAAAACACCTTTGATTTCTCCAGACAATTAGAAAGAAAAATGTTAGCTTGAAAAGTAAACAACTTCAACAATTAGACCATGTTGGAAATCCATTATATGAAGAGAAGCAGAGGTACTTTTGGCTTCTAGAAACAACAGAGACGGTTTCATTTTCTCTTCAATAAGAAAACTTAAGAGGGAGAAAAACTCTGAGAAGAAACTAACACATAGAGGAACTAGTACTTCAAGTATCTTTCTATTTCCAGTTTGCTATACTAGAGACTTCAAAAATTTCCTCTTGGATAAAATCTGGTTCTCTTTCTCTCTCTCTCTCTTTCCCCTCCCCACCCCCAGTGAGATAGCTCATTCATTCTGTATTATCTAATATATTCTCATTTGTATAATTTCTCTGATTTCTGTTTGTTGATGGTTTGGATAAATGGGTTTATTTGTTATCCTCTATAAATGGTCATTGTGTTACCGGTATGTTTTAGAAAGGGAGTCAAGGAAGCCTTGGATATATAGCTTGGGACAGTCCTTCCCCATTAAGGTATAGCATTCAGAAACAGCGCTTGAATCTTAAAAATTATTTCCTTTTGGATTAAAAATATTGGGGTAGGGATGGAAAGGAATAGATAGATTTTAAGCTCTGTCTGACTTCTCTAAAAAGAGGAGGGTGGCCATTCTCTGACACCAATCTCCAACTTCCCCTCCTAGCATGAATCAATCTACCTGGAAAAGGGTGGGTAAAATACCCTTTAGAATATTTATGCCTCTCTTTGTCACAAATAATATTATTAGGGCCAAAATTCCAGGCATGAAAAATAAAATTATTGTTAGTCAATAATCAATAAATTGATGATCAGTAATCTCTCTGGGTGATCAAAGATGATTTCGGGGTTTTCCAGGCCAGTATATGTCCAGATTTGTCATCCTGAAAGCAAATTACTGGGATCTCCCCTGACAAGAGAAAGACATCCCTTTTTGGCAAATATTAAATGAGGAGAAGAACTAAGAGTTCTCAATCTCTCCAGATTACTTAACTATTGGAGCTTGGGGGTGGGGCAAGAGTCATCTGAGGAAAGAGATCTGGTCATAAGATTCTAGCTGCCTCTAGCAATCTGGATAAGGAAGACTTCCCCATAAGAATCTCTATAGCTCAGTTTCTCCTTTGTAGGTCAGATCATCTCAAACTTTAATAAAGGGCATACACGTTGCCTTGGAAAGCCAAGGCTAGTTTGGGTTGGCTTCTGGTTTTAGGTGGGAGTTCAGAAAAGGGAATATTACATTTTAATTTTAATATCAAAGAATAGAAGGATACTATTACTTCTCCCTTCAAGCCACATCCAGACAAATCCATGTGGATACATATAACCTAATCGGCCACACCCACAAAACATGATTACATTATCTAGCTAGCTATCCATCTACCTATCTTTTTGTGTCTATATAAATACAGAAACACTTTGTTTTTGCCCAGTTGTTCACTTGTGTCTGATTCTTTGTAACCTCACAAACCATAATGCCAATTGGATTTTCTTGGCAAAAATACTACATGGGGTTTGCCATTTCTTTCCCTGGTGGATTAAGGTAAACAGGTTAAGTAACTCATTCAGGGTCTCACAGTTAATAAAGAATCTAAGGCTGGATTTGAACTCAAGTTTTCATAACTCTGGGTTCATCATTCTATCCACAAAGCCACCTGGATTCCTATCTAAAGATTTAGATCTACAGATAGCTATATGCATCTATAGCTCTTTCTGTCTACGTACAAACACCACTGTGTTGTAATGGATTGACAAGTGACTTCTGAACTAGGAAGATCAGATTTCAAATCCTGTCTCTGGCACATGCTAGATGTGTAACCTGGATAAGTCACCCTTTCCATGACCCAGGTAACTTTCCAAAATTATAAGGTTTAGGAATAGGTTTATGTCTCCATGGGTGGAAGTTCCTCACCATGAGGAAATGAAATCACAAGTCTAATCAGAACAAAACAAAACACAATTCTTTGTCTCCTCAATAGAATACAAGCTCCTTAAGAGCAGTTCATTTTTGTCTCTGTTTCCCCAGTGCCTGCAACATGATAGAAGTTCAATCGATATCAGTAAGGCAAGCAGTAAGGCAACTGTAAGGATAATGACAAAAAGGCTATCCACTGCCACAGAAGGAACAGATAGAGTCTGAATAGAGATTGAGACATACCATTCTTAACTTTATTTCCTCCATGAATTTTTCTCTGGTTTAAGCAATATATGTCTTGTTTCACAACATGATGAACATAGAAATATATATTGGATGATAAAATATTTATGACCTAGGTCATTTTATCTGTTTTATTGGGGATGGGGGAAGGACAAAAAGAAGGGGGGAAATATCGATTGCAAAATGTCAGAAAATTAATATTAAAAATTTTTTCCACATGTAATCTGGAAGAAACAAAAAGTTTAAAAAATTGCTTAAAGTCTTGGGAATAAGAAAGAAGTTCAATTTATGTCGACTAACTGAATATATTTAACTCTAGTGCTTGGTAGGTACTAAATAAATATTCCTTCATTTGAACCACAATTTACAGCCATTTCTTTGCCATTTCTGTGTGGACCTCTCCAAAGGTATAAACAAAGACTTCAATGTTAGTTTATTACTTTGGAATCATGGATACTGCTAGAACTAAATGATAAAACCAATCCATTAGTGGCCTCTTTCCAAATTCCTAAGGAAGATTTTGCAAACAAAAGAGAAAGAAAAGGGTATTTTGAATACTTGAAAAGATATGGTTTGTACATTGGAATAAAGAATTTTAGGGTTTGTTTCCTAAGGACTAAGGAATTTTATAAGTGTTCATTGGATTTGCTCTATTTAACATGTGGCTTGCTGATGCATTGGGTTAGTCTTTCCTTGTATCTTGATCTCTTCTTGCAAGTTTTTATGGAGAGGGGAAATTGAGATATTTGGGGTTGTTTGTTATTATTCCTGTAGTTGTTTTGTATGGTGTTATGGTTGGGGTAGGCAGAAGGAGGAGGGTTGGTGTTAGTCTCTGTATTTATTTTTTGATATAATACATATCAAAATCAACTAAGAAAACAGCAATTTGAGAACACGTTGGAGTTTGTTTTACCTCTGAGGCCAGAGTTCCAAACAAGCCAGATGGTGGTAAATCACATAAACATTTCATTTCTTGTTTAAAGAAAGTCATTTTCATTTTATGTTTTTCTTCTGGGCCCTGGGCTTTTGTACCTACCCTGTTTTCTTCTATTTTATCTGCCTCTTATATTTACATAACAGTTCCCTTCAGCATATGACTTACAAGTTACCTTGACATGAAACTGTTCTTTTCTGGATGAGAGAAGAAAATATGTCATATTCTCTTCTACTTTTTTTTTTATTAAACCATCTGGACAGCTGGAGTCTAGAGTCCAAACCTGTCAACCCAAAAGCAAATATGTTCTATCATGGGAAGGAAACCAGTGCTCTTTTTCCATCCTTCTTTTCCAACAAAATAATAGTGAATATGTACATAGCATGTTTAAATTTACAAAGAGCTTTATGATATCCCTGAAAGGCAGGTACTATTATTATGATCTCCATTTTACAGACAGAGGACAGCTACAGAGGATAGAAGAGAGTTAGTGATTTGCCCAGAGTCACACAGGTTTTAAATGTCTGAGGCATGATTTGAATTCTGGTTCTTGAATCCAAGTCCAGGTGCTACCTACTACATTACGTAGTTGCCTCGATGAAATAAAATTAATTTATTTTCCAGACCCAGTGAAAGGCCACAGACATAGGAAGAAAAGAGTGCAGCAATTACCTGTAAAGAAGCATTTGGCATTACAAGAAACCAATTAAATACCTTCTGGAAAAAGTATTTTAGAGAGGCTTTCTTTCCTTAGATAGAATGGGAAGAATTAAATTCCAGAGGCAGCATGTCCCTTAAGAGAAGAAAAACATTGAGAAGAAAATTGAGAAGAAAAACAATGGTGTTCACTCTTCTCAGTGGCCCATTCTAGCCTTCTTTATAAATCTGGTTGAATAAATAATGTTTTCCCATCTAAGTTGGTTGCTGGGGTTTTGAGATGTGCCAGATAGTATATTAAGTGTGCCCAAGTTATACATAGCTGAGGCTTTCCATTTTCTAATTCAGTCTTTCCAAATGACTAAGAATGAACAGAGGCTTAGTACTTCTCAATGATTATGGTGGCTGATAGTGCTGAAAGTAATAGAATATAATCTGAGTTTATAAGGCAGCTACTGTTACACAAATAAAGAATTGCTTTCTCATGTAACCTACGATTAAAGGGACATATGAATTTTTTAAAAAATCTTTAAAATCCAATCCATGGAGGAGTATCAAAAGAGGTGGCAAAATAAACTTCTTTCAGGATCATATAGATTTAGGGATAAAAGAGGTGGTGTGATGGTAAAAGGTTAAAAACTGACTCTAAAAAATAGTTTTCATGACCTCCTTGTAAGTTTAATTTATTCTACATCAACATTTTCACCATCACTTTCTTAAGTCCAGAAAACCAACAAAACCATAAACAAAGTCCTGATTTGCAGCGTCTGCCTATTTTCAAGGTGTAAATGCTTACACATAAATTTTAACAAGCAGCTCTTAAAAGTATTCTTTCCTCTTTACTTTGTTACCTAGCATTTTTGCTTTCAGTAAAGACTTACTCTATAATATTATCTAATATAATATAAAATGAAACTGATGTTGCCTTGCTTTATAAGTCATTGTCATATATCTAAAGTCTTGAAATAGTCCTTCTGAAAGGTTGTCCTGCTTACTAGTTATCTTTCCAGTGTACTATTCTGCCTTCATAATCAGTGCAACTAGTCTAAGAAAATCTGTTGAGAGAGGAATACATTTTCACATGTACTACTTCTGATAAAGTTTTAGTATGGAAGGCATATAGAGATTTGGTACAAATATCAGAACAAAAATCATTTCTCATTCAATAAGTGGTCAATGGATATGAACAAAGTTTCCAAAAGAAGAAATACAAACTATCATGAAAGAATGCTCCAGATCTAATCCGGTAATTTGAGAGAGACAAATTAAACCAATTCTGTTTTTATTTTAGGACTATCAAAAAGGCAAAAATTACAAATGCTGGATGGACATTGGGAAGGATACAATTATTGATAAAGATACAAATTGGTTGAGCTGCTATGGAAAATTGTAGGGAACTATATTAAAAATTCACTAAACTACATATCCTTTGGCCCAGGGATACCACTTCTGATCATGTTCCACCAATGTGTCAAGGATAGCTTTCCTAATATTCAAATATATCGATACAAGCATTTTTGTGGTGATAAAAAATAAAAGTAAAGTGAGTGCTAAGCAATTAGAAAATAGCTGAAAAAACTGTGTTATATGGATATGAAATAGAATGTTACTACAATGGAAGAAATGATGAATATGAAGAAGCTAGAGAAATTTGAGGGGTATTTTAACTAGTAAAGAGTGAAGCAAGCAGAACCAGAACAATGTGCCAATTTTCACAATAATATCAGAGAAAAGAGTATTGAAAGACATTCATACTCAAAGTTAATCTTGATCTCACACAATTAATCATGAAACCACCTTCCTCTCTTTAGAAGTGATGGAATATAGATATGAAATAAGGCATACATTTAAGACATGGCCAATGTATGGGCTGGTTTTATTTAAATAGGGCTTCTTTGTTATGAGTCCTGTGGTGATCAAGGAAGGGTGAAATTATTAGAAAGTGACATTGATTTTTTAAGAGCATCAATACAACTTTGAAGGTTTTTTTCTGTAATCAAAATTGTGTGCTTTGTTATACGTGCTTCTTAACATTCTTTCTCCAGTTACAAACTTTTACCCTAACCATAGAATCTTTTTTTCTTAATTTCAGTTCAAAGTTATCTCTATCCTTCTACCTCTCCTTCCCCACCCAGTGAGAAGTTAAGAAATACAATACCAATTTTATACACACATACATACATGTGCATAAAGTCATAAAAACATTTCTACATTAGTCATGGTCTCCCAAAAGGCAAGGAAAATGAAGAAAAGAAATTAAAATATGCTTCAATCTGCACCCTGACACTATCTGTTCTCTAATTATAGGTGCATGCCATTTTGTACCATTAGTCCTTTCTAGTTATGGTGGATCAATGATCAATCTTTACCAAGTTTTCATAGTTGACAATCTTTACACTTTTGTTGATACTATGTAGATTCTTCTAGTTCTGCTCACTTCATTTTGCATTAGTCTATATAAGTTTTCCTGTATTTTTCTGGAACCATGACTTCATCATTTCTTATAACCCAACACTATTCCATCACATTCATGTACCATAATTTGTTCAGCCATTCCCCAGTTTCTGCATCCCCTCAGTTTCCAACTCTTTTCACCACAAAATTCTGCTAAAAGTATTTTTGTACATATTGTTAATTTTCTTTGTTTTTTCACCTCCATGAAGAATAGGCCTAATAAACATATTATGTCAAAAGTTATGTATAATTTTATAGATCTTTGAACATAGTTTCAAATTGTTCTCTTGATTGGTCCAGTTTACAATTCTACCAATAGGTTGCATTAGGGTAACCTATTTTTCCCTATCCTCTCCAGCATTTGTAATTTTCCTCTTCTTTCATCTGTGCCAATCTGATGGGTATGAGGTGATACCACAGAGCTATTTGCATTTGCATATCTCTAATTATTAATGACTTAGAGCATTTTTTCATTTGATTTTTGATAGCTTTGATTTATTCTTTTGAAAACTGCCTATTCATATCCTTTGGCCATTTATCAATTGGGGGTGACTCCTACTTTCATAAATTTGGCTCAGTTTGAGAAATTGTTGAATTGAAGTTGAGAAAATATATTTGAGAAATAAGACCTTAATCAGGGAAACTAGCCCAGGACACTATCTTGTAATATCAAGAATTTTGTGCTTTGTGTCTATTGTTTTTAATTATATTATGATGTTGTTATTCAGTCGAGCCCTATTCTTCATAAACATATTTGGGGGCTTTTAGCATAAATGCTGATATTACAATTTCTGTGGAAGCAATAACAACCATACTGAAGGAAAAATCCTCTTCCCAATTTGCAATTTATCTTTAACAGGGAGAGTATGATCTTCTGTGCAGTCATGATAAGAACAGAAGGAATCTCTACCACAAGACACTGCACTTTCAAGAAAGGCAAGGTTGTTTTTTCTTAGACTCTTGTGCTGTGCTAAGAGGTGGAAGAAGAAGGAATTGAACTTCAACTGAAAAGATTTTGTTTATTTGTTTTGTTTTGTTATGTCTTTGAGGTCTGGACCAAAAAAGTAGAATGTTGTGCTCTGTATCTATTGTTTTTTAATTATATCATGCTGTTGTTGTTTAGTCATGCCCTACTCTTCATGACCCCATTTGAGGTTTTCTTGGCAAAGATACTGTCGCTGTGTTTGGAACTCTTTCAGAGACATTATTGTTAACACATATTATTTGTTAAAAAGTATAGGATGAAGCATAAAGGGCTGAGTGATTGATAATTTTCAGTTTCAAGGATCTGTTGACAAGGCTCGAAAAAATAAACCACTGATAGTTTTTTGTGTATATGTTAAACCCCCCTACTAGACAATGAACTCCAAAAAAAAGGGAAAGACAAAGTCTTACTTAAACGATGTATGTCTCTAGGATGTAACATACTGTTCTTTAATGGATAATCACTTAATGAATGTTTGTGGAATTGAGTTGAATATAAATGAGAGGTTCCTAGCCCACTAGCAGGAAGACATGTGAGATGTGTCATTCTGAACCTTTCGACTGATAGGCCTAATATGCAATGGCATTAAGAATGGGGGGGGGGGGGGAGGTTGTGTAAAGTTGATTTCCTGAAATAGAAATCTAATCTCAGCAGTTTGCCCTAATTGTGCTAATCCATTACAATCAAAGGGTTTTAAAAGGCTACTTAGTTACAGTCTATGGAGCCAAGCAGAACACACATTAATTTACCAGAAGAGATTTCCAGATGGATGCCTACTCTTCCCAGAAAGATATCTGGGGATAGATGTCCCTCTTTCCTTTGGTAATATATTCCATTATCAGGGATTCCATCTCCTTGGTTTTACTTTTAGTTTCAAAATAGGCATATTTGGAATTTCCTCTGTGGAAAATCCTGCAAGTTCTTTTTCTTTATGTTACCAGTTACTATTGTGTTCTCTCCAAGCCATAGTTCATCCCATAAAGGGTTGTTTCAGGCTTGGGGGAGATTATCTAAATGCTAACACTTACCAGTATCTGGTTAAAAAAATATTTACAAAATAATATCCTTGCTAGAAATATTTTCTGCCTGTAATTTAATCTTGAGAGCTCATCCCATTTTGCATGACTAATCTGACTGGAAGCACACTCTCTGCCTCTCTCTGCCTCTGTCTGTCTCTTCATGGTTTTTGCTGACTCTGCCTCTTCATCTCTGTCTTTTTGTTTCTGTTTTTCCCCTGTCTACATATCTCCCTTGCTTTACCCTCTTTCTGTCCCCATCTTTTTCTGCCCCTGTGTCTCCTTATTTCTCTTCCTTCAAGCTAGATCTCTGAATTTTGTTTTTGAAAGCTATTTCAATCATATACTAATTATATAAAAGAACTGAACTATTATATGTGTCCCAGCTTACTCCTTGAAGGATTCTAAGTCAATAGATTTTCCATCAGACTGCAAGAAATAATGACTTTTTTTCAAAATCCATTAAAGTTCCTCTAAACTGAACTCTTCTTTTTCAATATCATGTTCAAGTGTATATTCTGAGCTAATAGCTTTATTGTTGTTCATCCTTTGTTTTCCAATAAGACCAATGACATTATGGGATGATGTCTCCACTTGCTTATGATTTAGATTTAAGCGAGGCAGATTTTCACAAATTCTATATCCTCACTCTCTTCCAAGGTCATCAAGTGGCAAGTGGCAAGTCATCACCAGCAAGACAGAAGTCAAGATGACTGGTGATGCCTTGAGTTGCAATGGCTTACCTTGGTATCTTCAATTTCTACCAAGTGTTAAGCACTCCACATCATCCACATGAGTCTCCTTCATGGCCCTGGGAACAAATTGTACTCATCTGTCCATTTTCTTGAGAGCCTTTTTTCTATAGTAAAGTCAAAGCATGATTTTTCTAATCATTTATTATCTTCCCCTTTCAGATGTCTTGAGAACCAAACAATGTCCTCAAAATTGTATCACTTTCAGCATGGATGTCTTTTCTGTATGCTTGGTTTTATCCAAGTGTTCTTCCTGTCTCAGGTTGCTTAATACTCTTGGCCCTTCACAAGCTAGTGTTCCAGGCTGATTATTAGCCTTCTTTCCTGTTCCTAACACATGAAATTCTATCTCCTATCTTTGTGTCTTTGAATAGGATGGTCCATAGAACTGGATGGCACTCCCTCCTCAGATCTGCCCCATTTCCTAGTTGCCTCAAAAGCTCAACTCATGAGCCTTACCCAGTTCCCATCCCAGCTGCGCATTTTCTCTCTACCCGTTGCCTTTACTTTATAATTTTATATTTCCTTTTTTTGGATGTGTTATTTGCTATAAAAGAATGGAAACTCCAAGAAGGCAGGACTGTTTTGTTTCTTGGTATCTCCAAAGTCTAAAGTTCTTTCAAGTATACATTCTGAAGTTGAGGATTCAGAGTTTAAAAGAAAGATATATATATCTATATATATAGATATATATAGATATATATATATAATTTTTAAACCCTTGTACTTCGGTGTATTGTCTCATAGGTGGAAGATTGGTAAGGGTGGGCAATGGGGGTCAAGTGACTTGCCCAGGGTCACACAGCTGGGAAGTGGCTGAGGCCAGGTTTGAACCTAGGACCTCCTGTCTCTAGGCCTGACTCTCACTCCACTGAGCTACCCAGCTGCCCCCAAGATCTATATATTTTTAATTAAAAGATTCTCAAGGTTTACTACTATCTTTGGATAGACTTATCCAAAGTTTCCTTAGATGACAAGAAGATGCAGCCTAAATTGGGAAAGTTGTAAATCAATAATTTGTATTGGACCTTGAAATGAGATTTCTAAAAAAGATACTAGAATCTTCCTGCCAGTGGAGTAAGAAGAATTACTAGAGAAGTAGAAAGGAAGGGGAAGGAATTAAGCATTGATAAAGAACCTATTATGTGCCAGGCACTGTGCTAAGCCCTTTACAAATATTATCTCATTTGATCCTCAAAACAATTGTGAGAGCTGGTTGCTGATATTACTCCTATTTAATAGTTGAAGAAACTGAGAGAAACAGACAAAAAGTGACTTGCCAAGGGACTCATGCCTAGTATATTTTTGAGGACAGATTTGAATTCAGATCTTCCTGACTCAATATTCTATCCATTGTGCTAACTGGCTGCCTCAAAACTTAAATTATGGTTTCCTTTTCCTCATCTTTGGGTAGAAAAAAAGCAGGACCATTGTGTAAGAAATAAAATTAATATAGAGTGATAAAATTAAAATTATCTTGGTTTCAAAGGGTTTATTGAAAGCCATTTAGAAAAATGAAGCCATATGCCTGTTGAGTTAGTTCAAAAGTCATACCATTACCTCTGCCCACCAAGCTGCTTCAGGTGGAAAAAAGAGGTTGTGCCCTTTCAGGCACTTCCTTTTATTCTTCTCCTTACGTTATTATACTTCCTGTATACATGATTAAGCAAGAGGAATCATGGGAGTTTGAAAGAGATCTAAATGTCCACAGGAAGTTTAGACCACAGACCTCAAAATTAGTTCAAGGACTCTCAAATTTCCAATATCACAATTGGTAGTACCATCATACATGAGGCTAAAGAAATCATATCTCAGCCTTTCATCCCCAGTGTAAGGCTACTGTAGCTTACATTCATCAATGAAGGCCTGGGGATTTAAATGTACTCCTGGGTAAATGCAAACAAAACAGCCAGAAGCCATCCTTTAGAGTAATTAGGTTATAACCTATAAAGAAAAAGATAATTTTAAGTGAATTAGTCTTCTAATAAATATATATATATATATATATATATATATTTCCCCCTTATAAACTTGAATACAGCAAGACAATGGCAGTAGTGAAAATCAAAATGGCAAATAACAGGGAAAAGGGATCATTTTTATTTGGCTTTGGAATTTGTTTTTGTACTTGCATTGGAATATGGGTGTGTCTGGTTCTGAGAATTCATTTTGGGCAAAATAATAAATCCACATTGTTAAAATCTAACTAGGAAGAGATGAAAAGTTATTTAGCTTCACTATCCTGCCCTCCTACGTTACTGCTCCTTACTCTCCATGTCCTTTAGGGAACGGACAAAACAGCCATTCAGATTATTAAAAATATACTCAGGAGTAGATAGGTGGCTCAGTAGATAGAGAGCCAAACCTGGAGAGGGCAGGTCCTGGGTTCAAATTTGGCCTGAGACACTTCCTAGCTGTGTGAACCTGGGCAAGTCACTTAATCTCATTTGCCTAGCCCTTACTGCTCTGCTACCTTGAAACTGATTCTTAGTATAAATTCTAAGACAGAAAATACGAGTTTTTTTAGAAAAGGGTTTACTTGGTCTGTAACTGCAGAAGTTAGTCAACTAATTAAGAAAGTAAAAGCAATAAACACTGCCAAGAAATGATGACGAGTTAGATGTTCGGTGACTGTATTTGAGAATGTCTTAATTCAGTAATCTGAGATTTCATTGTTATAGACACAGTGCTTCCACTAACTCAGATCTCAGCATCTCTTCGCCAAAAAAAATGACTACTCATTTATTTTTTCCCATTTTATTTTTATTATGAATTTTTAAATTAACAATAATCACACACATTCTAATATACAAAGAAGAACAAAAACAATTGTACATGAAACTGTGGCCCTTCAATAGAGTGTTCATTTCCATGGCCAAAAATATTTTACGTGATTGTCATCTTTTACTGATAACCTAAGTATACACAGAAAGACTGAAACATGGCTAACATATATATATTCATCCTTAGGCTCCTACTTAATAATAGCTAAAGCATGCAAAACTTTAAGGTGAGCAAAGCACCTTACATACAGGATTTCATTTGATCCTTCCAACAGTTCTGTGAGGTGGTTGCTGTTATTCTCCTCATTTTATAGAACAAGATGCTGAGAATGGCAGAGATTAAATGACAGACAGGATGACAGTAAATAACAGAGACAATATTCAGATTTAAGAGTCTATCTACAAGTCCAGGACCCCTTCCACCATAACCTGTTACTGCTGCCTTCCCAGAGCTAACACAGTGATGGTAGACTCTTCAAAGAACTGGGTAAGTTCCAGTTCATAATGAGGCCCCCTGGTAGAATAAATCAATGGAATTCAGTCAATGGCTTAGAACAAAAAGTGAGCAAAGTCTTAGTTTCCTATCTGGAAACTAACAAATCATGGTTTAGCCTCATGAACGTAAGAACCAAATAATGGTTGAGAAATGCTAACTGCTTCTGGAACTTTCTTTTTTTCACCTTTCCACTGGGCCCTGTATGTACAGGGAACCCAGACCTAGTGGGCAAACACCTAGGCTCAGAACACCATAAAAAAACACAGAGATTTAAAGCCAGTAGACACCAAAAAGAAATGAGTCATCTTCCCCAGAAACACAGTCATGAAAAACAATGCCCAGAACATCTGTGACCCAGCAACAAAACAAAAAAAAAATACTAAAAAACTCTTCTTCAGGCCAGGTCAAGAATATGAAAATTAGTAAAAAAAAAAAAACAAAAACCTATTTATTTATTCCTTCACATTATTTGAGGCTAAAGGGTTATAAAAAAGATAAACAAACCTTCTTAATATTCTTGCACACAAAATGGACTTAACAGGTAGGAAATAAGAAGGCACAGAATAGAAGCTAAATATCCTCTCTAATAATTATTCAATTATTATTCAAGAACTACGAAGTATAACCCAAATATGGAATCTTAGTGTTCTCTCTTTTGTCAGGTAAAGCTAACAACAGGTTTACCACCAGTGACCCTGCTGTTGTTTGAGGTTAACAGGCCATTATTCCAACTCCAAGTCCTTTGAATTTCTGTCAGGACCAAATTGTACAGAGTGTACAAATACCTAAGTTATTGGAAAGCTATTCCCCAAGAAAAATCTTCTTTCACTTGTCTCTGGAGGATGGAGAGCTCCAAACAGTCCCAAGTCAAGGACTTGGCCTGCTCTTTGCATGTGGAAAATGGAGCACGCTTGCCAGATTCAGCAGAGGTTTGCACAATATGTATTTCGCCTGGTGATTTAACTATCCTGGCGGAAGGTCAGAGTGACAAATATGGGTTCTCCCATTTAAATCACAAAGAGACATGCTATTGAAAGATGTTGGGTGGGGGCGGGGATTATGGAGATTTGTCCCTCATAAAATTATATATTAAAAACAATCCCAACCCTGTTTCATAAATCTGGAAGCAAGCAGAAAAAATTTTGAATGCTATTAATTTTCTGTAATCTACTATGCCTCTATTGGGACTTGCAGCCTACTATAGAAAGAGAACATTTATTCAGCCTAGGCATTCTGAAGAGATCTGAGTACCCCCAGATTAATTCAAAATGACATATTCTTCTAGAATGGAGAAAATATGATTTGGGAAGAGCAGGTAAAAAAAAATAAGAAGAATGCAGAGAGACAATTACATATTTATAAGCCAAAGACAGATAGGAAGTGAGCAAGTGGAAATACAAATGCCACTTGACATGGCATAAACGAAGGCTGGCAGGATGACTCACATGTACAAAGGTAAAGTCGATGAGACAATTCTTATAGGAAAGACAAATATTTGCCACATAAGATATCTTGGAGCCACTGTAGTAGGTGTTGCATAAATAAGTAATGTGATAAGGAAGGAGAAGAAGGACATTATTTTTCAAAGAGCTCATCAATCCAATGGCGGCTTGATAACCACAACAGAATAGAAATACTCCATCTATTATAGAAACCCAGATTTGGGGAATGCTTTCTTCACAAGCTTTCAGTCTTTGAAATAGAACAACAATTAATTTCTGATTATCTGCACTGATAGAGACAAGTGTTTCTGAAAATTAAAAATTATTCAAGTAGGTTTTTTCCCCTTATCATATCATATCTATGCAAATGTTAAAATAACTTTTCACCTACTTAGCATGCATCCACTGATATGTGTGGGAGGGTGACCCAGGAGTCATATATGACTGGGAAAAGGCAGGCTTCACCCCAACTGATCTTGTATTTAAAGAGCTCAATACCTGCTTGGGAAGATAAAACTCCGAAACGTGAAAAGTTATGCAATACAAGGTGTATATGATAAAGTCATGTGGATGTTGCAGTAATAGACACATGAGAGGAAAAAAAAAAAACACTGTCATGGAAGACATTTTTAATGCTATTAAATAATGCTATTTCATTTTTTTAAATTATTTTTACATCTTCTACATTTCCCAATGTATCTCCCTCCTACAGAGCCAACCTCTATTCAAGAAAAGAAAAAATAATTCAGAAAAACTAATCCTCACATTAAAAAAAAATCCTGCTATAATATGCGGTCTTCCATACCTGTTCATATCTCCTCTTTGGGGCTAACCTTGATCATTATAACTTTTGAATATCCCGTTCCTATGTAGTAAGTGGTACTTACTACATTGATGGGAAGTTAGATGGCACAGGGGCTAGAATCAGAAAGACCTGAATTTGAATCTGGCCTCAGAAACTTACTGGCTGTGTGGGTCTTGGCAAGTCACATAACTCTGTTTGCCTCAATTCCTCATCTGTAAAATGAGACGAAGAAAAAAGTGGCAAACTAGTCCAGTATCTTTGACAATAAACCCCAAATGGAGTTCAAAAGAATTGGGAGTGACTGAATGGTAAATACTTCTTACAATGTTGGAGACATTGCATGTATTGATTTCTCTCTTCTGTTTACTTGACTTTATATCATTTCATACTTCAGATACATGCTAGAATTTAATTTGAAGAATGAATAGATTTTGGAAAACTGGTAAGCAGATTGTGTAACATAGTACAAAGATCACATCACTGATCATGTAGTCTGAGGAATTGAGTTCAAAAGCCAGATTTTGAGCCTTGGTTTCTTCTTCTATAATATGGGGGGGGGGGGTCAGGGACTGAACTAGATGACCAAAGTCTCTCCCAGCTCTAGATGTGATCCTGAGAGGAGAGTGGAACAATTCAAGTTGTACTAGGAAAAAAAACAAAAGCAAGTATGCCCACAATGCATTTAAAGGATATTGAATTGACTTGTCAGGCTAAAAGTCACACAGCCTCTAATGGAGTATCAGTAGAAATAAAGATATGGGAACTCAGTTGTGCAGAGATGAGGAGGCCAAAGGGATTAAACATTATCCTGCTGATTATAGGAAGTCATTAGATTAGGGAGTGACATACTGAAAGCAGAGGAAAGTAAAGTGTTATTAATGAAAAGGGGATTGAAATGGGATTCGGGAGATCTTAGTCCTAGTATTTGATCTGAAACCAATTAACCATGGTGGTCTTGGAAATTTCAGTAATTCTCCTGGCCTTAGCTTCCTTGCTTACAAAATGACATGGTTCATTAAAATGTTTTCTATAGATTTTTCTAGGTTCTAAGTATTTTAAAAAGTCTAGAGTTTTAAAATACTTTTTCCTAATTACATGTAATAACATTTTTCAACACATGTTTTCCAAAAGTATCAGATCCAAATTGTCTCCCTCCCTTCCTTTCCTACCTGCTTCTGGAGATGGCAAGCCATTTTTTCAGGGTTATATGTATCTAGAGAGCAAATTCAATTATGAAGCAGCTTTTTTCTTTTACTTTCTGCTACCCCTCTAGAAAAAAAGAAAAGAAAAGCAACAAAAAAATTATACATAGTTAAAATGAGTTCTCATTTTTACCATGTCCAAAAAAAAAATGATGTTCTATTAGGAAAATTGAGTCCATCACCTACCTGCCTTGTAGAACATGGATAGCATGCTTGTTCATTGCTCCTCTGTCATCCTGGTTAGTCATTGCATTGATCAGAATTCTTAAATATTTCAAAGATGTTTGTCTTATTTGTCTTATTGTATTCATTTTGCTTCTCATTCTTCTTGCTTCCTTCATATTAGTTTTCCTAGATTTTTCTGAACTGTCTCATAATTTCTTTTTTTTTAACCCTTACCTCCTGTCTTAGAATCAATACTGGGTATTGGTTCTAAGGCAGAAGAGTGCTAAGAGCTAGGCAATGGTGCCCAGGATCACACAGCTAGGAGGTTAGATCTGAACCCAGGACCTTCCATTTCGAGGTCTGACTCTTTTCAATCCAATGAGCCACCTAGCTGCCCCCTCATAATTTCTTAAAGTATAATAGTACATCATTTTTATATCCTACAATTCATTCAGCATCCCCAGATTTATGGGGATTTTCAGTTCTTTGCCATAAAAAAAAAGAGATGATAAAAAAATTTTTTGGACTTGGATCCTTTTCTTCTTTATTTGATATCTTTGAGGTACGGGTCTACTAGTAAGATCACTAGGTCAAAGGGTATACGCAATTTAGGAACTTCTTAGAATCTTTCCAAATTGTCTTCCAGAATGGATGAACCAATTCATAGCTCCACCAACAGAGCATCGATGTGTTGATTTCACTGTAACTCCTCCAATATCTATCATTTTCCCTTTTTTGTCAATTTTGCCAATCTGATGAGTATGAGTTGAAAACTAAAGTTGAGTATTATTTATTATAATAAATCAGGAATGAGGTAAGAAAAACTGGTTCTGGAGTGGCCATGGTGATATGGAAAGGGCCTGATAGGAGAATTTCTGTTTCACTGATATTTTTTTCTTTTATTTTTTTAACCCCTATCACTACCCACTAACCTCCTCTAAAAATCTTTCCCCTCCCAAAACAAAAGGTCTTTCTTGTAACAAATAAATATGGTCAGTTAAAAAATAATCATATATTAAAATAACATAAAATGATATATTAAAATAAAAAATAATAAACTGGTGCTGTTTGGCTTCCATCTGCAGGCTTAGCAGTGCCTCAGGAACTATTATGAATCTGGCCCCTAAACAAGAGAAATTTAAGGATTTGGATCTATAATACAGGTAATTCAGCATCAGAAGTCATCTGAATGTTTTCTTATAACCCTATTTTTACTTCATTTGGGCACCCCTTACCTTTTATTCAAACAACTGGGGTTCTTTTTTGTTCCACTCTGCCTAAGTCCCTGCTTTAATGTCCAGGTCTCTCCATGGCAGGGGCCTTGACCTGCCAACTCATCTGAGAACTAGCTCTGCCCTTGAATTTCATCTCCAGCTGGGTAACTGCTGTTTACTGCCAGGTCTATTGGATTCCAACCACTTACCTACACGGCTGCTTATGGACCACAGCCAGATGCCCTTGATGCTTTGTTCCACCTGCCTGCCAGGCTACATAAACCTCCTTGATGTCGAGGGCTCTGGGAAAGAAAAAAAAAAGGCAAATTTTATGCTGACTGCTTTCAGAAAAACAAACTTTTGTAAAGTGGAGGCAGTCACTCTATGATGATTAAAGAACAAGTGCTATGTAAGACTGGCTTAGCCCTTTCTAATGATTTGTTCAAAAAAAGAAACTACCTGGCATGGCCTTTTAGTTACTTCTACCACTATCTCTCCAGCAAAGACACCACTCTGGCCCAAGCAGCCCCAGTAGCACTTTGGAGGATTATAAATCTAGAACTAGAATGATTCCTAAAGGCTATCTGTTGGGTTTGTTTTTTAATCATTCTATGAATGAAGAAACTGGAACCCAGAAAAGTGAAATCATTTGTCCAAGGCAACACAAGCCATAAACAGTGAAAGGAGGATTTGAACCTCTGACTTTCAGAGCCAGTGCTCTTTTCTACTTCATCATGAGGAGAGGCATAATTGTAAGAAGTTTCACAAAATGTATCAGGTGGGCATTTCTGAAAAACCATTCAGAAACCCAGAATATACATTTGCTTCACTGCTATCTGTTACAAAGCTAGTCTATTAAGCTGGTACTGGTTCATTCCAAAGAAGAGCTAATTAGAAATAGCTTCTAATTTAAAGCTATCTTTTTTTTCCTTCTTGGAGCCTTTGCATTTTGAATTTATGACATTTTACTGTAATCAAGGCTAATATATAGAATGCTTTCAAGAAATGATGTTAGTAGTCATCAAAACATCTGGTATGGGTGGATCAGTGGAATAGATTAAGCAATCAACACATGGCAGTTAAGGTCCATAGGGTTTGATAAACCTCAAAATGTACACTTTTGGGCAAAGAACTCCTTATTTGACAGAAACTTGTGGGAAAACTGGAAAGCAATAAGATAGAAACTAGGCATGTACCAACATTTCATACCATTCACATCACAAAATGGATACTTAGTCTCAAAATAAAGGGTAATGTCATAATCGAGTTAAAGAAACATGGAAAAGTTTACTTGCCAGGCTTATGGATAAAGAAAGGATTTATGACCAAATAAGATAGAGAACATAACATACAATAGAATAGGTAATTTAGATTAAATTAAATTTAAAGTTTTATGCAAATAAAACCAATGCAACCAAGATTAGGAGGGAAACAACAAATTTGGGGAAAAATTTTATAGCAAGTACCTCTGATAAAAGACTCATCTCAAATATATAAAGAACTGAGTCAAATTTATTAGAATACAAAGTATTTCCCAATAAAAATTGGTGTATAAATACTAACAGCCCATTGTAGACTTTTTGATCCAGCAATAGTAATGCTGGGTCCATATCCCAAAGAGAACAGAGTTAAGGGATAAGGACCTACCTACTTGTACTAAAATATTTTCAGCAGCTCTTTTTGTGGTGGCAAAAAATTGGCAACTGAGGGGTTGTCCATCACAAGGGGAATGGATGAACAAGTTTTAGTGTATCGTTGTTATGGAACACAATTGAGCTATAAGGAATGATGAACAAGATGAGTTCAGAAAAACCTTGAAAGACATAAATGAACTGATGCAAAATGAAGTAAGCAGAACCAGGAGAATAATGTATATAATAATAGCAATTATGTGCAATGATCAACTGTGAAGGACTAAACCACTAACAGAATAGCTATAATCTATATAAGACTGTTCATCAAGGGCAGCTGGGTAACTCAGTGGATTGAAAGCCAGGCCTAGAGACAGGAAGTCCTAGGTTCAAATCTCAGATACTTCCCAGCTGTGTGACCCTGGGCAAGTCACTTGACCCCCATTGCCCACCCTTACCAAACTTCCACCTAAGAGCCAATACACAGAAGTTAAGGGTTTTTTTTTTAAAAAAGCAATTGTCAAAAAAATTTTCTTTATAAATAATTAAAATATAATAATCAAAAGGGACCTTAGGCACTCAGTACTTAAAAGGATTCTTGAATTACTGAATCCCATTCTCT
Organism: Gracilinanus agilis; assembly: GCF_016433145.1. Taxonomy (NCBI): domain Eukaryota; kingdom Metazoa; phylum Chordata; class Mammalia; order Didelphimorphia; family Didelphidae; genus Gracilinanus; species Gracilinanus agilis. The sequence continues at coordinate 91,049,794 of NC_058135.1, forward strand.
TGAGGTTGTGGTTATTGGGTCCCCTAGATTTGAATCAATACAATTTCAATGAATGTTTGTATATAAACATCCTTTCCTACCTTTGGGGCAGTTTTCTCCTTTCTCTCTTATTCTCCTTAGCACTTAACTTATTTTGCATGCTTCCTAATGTTTCTCTATTTTCTATTGGCCCTTCTCTATCTATCTGATCACTTCATTGCAGTCTCCTTCACTGGATCCTTCATCCAGGTTACATATGTTAAGCATGAGTGTCCCACAAGGCTCTGCTCTGTACCTTCTTTTCTTCTCCCTCTCTACTGTTTCACTTGGTGATCTTACAAGTTTCCATGGATTCAGTTATCATCTCTTAGCTGATGATTCTTAAATCTACTAATCCAGTTGTTACCTCTCTGCTAAGTTTTATTTTCACATATCTAACAACCTCGTTGGATATCTTGAACTGGGTGTCCCCCAGAGACTTTTAAAACACAATATATTCAAGATTGAACTCATTATCTTTTGCCCAAAACTTTCCCCTTCTCCTAATTTCCTTATAATTGTTGAGGGCACAAGCCTTATTACTTCCCCCCATACCATTGCAGTAGCCTGTTGGTGGGTCTCCTTGCAACAAGTCTCCCATGTTTGGTATTTAAAGATCTTTATAACCCTTCCTCCACTCGTTTGTCCAGTCTTTTGATACCTAACACTTATATACTCTGATCCAGTGACACTGGCTTCCCTGTGGTCTCTGAAACAAAACATCCCACCTCCCTACTCCATGCATTTTCACTGCCTGTCCTTCATGCCAGCAATGTCTTTCTGCATTTCCTTCAAGCCTCAATTTAAAATCCCACCTACTACAAGAACCTTTTCTTGATGGCTTTTAATTCTAGTGTTCTTTTGCTGTTGATTATTTCCAAGTTATCCTGAATATAACTTGTTTGTGCAGTGTTGTTTGTGCGCTATTTCCTGCATTAGATTGTGAACTCCTTGAGATCAAGAATTGATTTTTGCCTTTCATGGTATTTCCAGGGCTTGGCACAGTACCTGGCTCCTAAGAGGCATTTAATAAGTGTTGATTGACTGACATTGTTCTGTAAATACATTCTTTAATTACACACGGATTTGTTCTGTTGTTCCAAGTAGGCAGTAAGATCTAAGAAAGAAAGACTGTACAATAAAAAAAAAAGAAACCATTCTATGCAGAATACCTTATCTACAGAATCTGTTCAGCAGATGCTCCTGAGTGACAAGAAAGAAATAAAGCTTTTGACATTTCAAGATATCTCTCCAACTAACCATTGAAAAATTTCATATGATAGAAAATATAAAATCATAGATTTGGAGCTGGAAAAGACTGTGGGGTCCATCTAGTCCAACCATTCAGTTTGCAAAAGAAATAGGAAAACCCAGACTTTGAGACCTAACTTGGCCAAGGTCACACAGACAGCAAGCAATAGAGGGATCATTTGAAACCATGTTTCCCGATACTAATTTGAACTTTCCTACTAGACATGCTATTTCTCTATGGGGAAAACCATGAGGAAAAACTTAAGACTAATATGACTTTTCTCTAATTCTTTTTTCTTATTTGTTCTAGACACAAGAACATCACCACTTAAAGTATGAAGACAAATATCAGAAGAGTCTGGATGTAGAAAGAGGGGAACTTAGTGGCCATTTAGTCCAATCCCTTCATTTTATAGGTGAGGAGTTGAGCTCAGAGCCCAAGTGGTAACAAAGGTAGTAAGTAGCAGAGGCAGAGTTTGAGTCCAGATCATTTGACTCCAAATCCAGAATAAAGACAGACTCTAAAATAATTCTAGAACAAGAATGTTGCATTAAGTAAACCGTCCTTAACTATCAACTTCATCTAAATGATTTCCTAAATGTTGAAAACTACAAAATGTACACATGTGATCAGTAGTTTTCATTAAGTTATTCCAGTTTCAGTTAATTGAAAGAAAGCTGCCCTGGTGGTTTAATGACTTGACATCAAAATGTGCCCCAAGTCTTTGACAATTCTACATGGGAGATAGAAGGGGAGGGGAGTAACTCAACCTGGTCCTCTTCCTCCCCACTCTCTCCTTCTACTTGTTTGTTTGACTTCTTAGTCATATCTGAATCTCTCTCTCTCTCCCGCCCCAATCCACCAACACAGGGAGTTTTTTCTAGTAAATAAAGATTGTAAAACGGACATAAACAGGTCTGTAAAGTCAACCATCACATCAAAGTCCTGCCTGCCAGGATATGCCATATGCTACACCTCTGATCCTCCTCCTGTTCAACTAAAAAGAAAAGTTTTCTCAATGCTTACATGACCCCAAGCTTTGTCGTTAAATAACTGCATTTGGTTCCATTCGATTTTCACCAATTAAAAAAATGGCTATTTTAAACAACTCAGCTGACCATACATGTGGCTGAAAAACCCAGCCTTCCTTTCAACCTGACCTTATGGTAAACCTGACTTTAATTTCTTTTGGCAGGAAAACAATGTGGAGTCCAAGGCATTTTCACTTGATAAATTTACTTTATGTGTGGGTTGGAACCACAAAGATCAAACTGGCAGCCTCAGCAAAGTTTTTGAGGCTAGGTTGAGCGGGTAGTTAATTATTAATCACCATTAAAAAAGAATGAAGTTTACAGTCTGCAGGAAAGAATCGGACTAGCTAATAAAAATAATAGCTTACATTTCTCTAGCTATTTACAAAGCACTTTCGTCATACCAGTCCCTTTGAGAGAATTAGATAAATATTATTAACCCATTTTATAGATGAGGGAGTGAGGGCTGAAAGACACACAAGCTAGAGTACAATTTGTACTAAGCCTCAAACTTAGGGGTCCCACCTAAGGCCAAGGTTCTTGTCACAACAGGAAATTGCTGCCTAGGAGCACTGTAGAAAATCTTTTATTCTAGGAAAGGTCAATGATTAGTCCCAGAATATTAAGCATTTATCATGATTTAGAACAATGTTATTCACTGCATCTGGTAAAACTGACATTTGCAGAGGTACAGAGTAATGAGTTTTTGATTGCAGATATAACCTATGGCCTAGAACCAACCTCTTCATCTTCACAAATCATCTTGGGGCTTTCACACAAATCCTACTCTTCTCTGCTCTTTTTTCTCCACCCAAGTGGAGAATTTAAATGGGAACATGAGAATTTAAATCATTTAATCTTCATAACAAAAGCAAAAGGACACCTAGTTCCAGTGTGAGTACCCAAAGTCAAATGTTCCAAGTATGGGACAGGTTTTATCAATCTGGGGTTGGGGTGGGAGGAGAGGAGGGGATGAGGAATGTAAAGTTTTTGCCTTTAAGGCCATTAAGGATCAATGATGAACTCTACCAATAGAGTCCCCTTAATCTTTAATACTGTACCCTAAAATTGAACCATTCTAGCTTCTCTACTAGAGAAAAACACTTGATGTTGAGTTAACCCTTCTCCTCAAATCAGCACAATCCTGCCTGAGTTTCTGACTCAATACTGTAGGTCTGTCTCTTAACTCTTCCTAAAGTACTGGTCTGGGAATTTCTCTGCAGGGTACAAGAGTGTGGGTTGAGGATCTCCTACATTGCTTTCAGAAGTTCCTCTGCTATCTCCAGGAGGTTTGATTCAGAAACTGCTCCACTGTATCATTACTGTCCCTTCAAAACCACCAATTTTGTACTGCTGTTGTTCCTGGTTCCCAGAAACATTTTGTCGCTCTTCTGCTGCTCACTTTCAGCCCTTGAGAAGTTATGTAGCCACAAAGGTTTCCTTCCAAGAGACGGAGTATGTTTTTTTTCTGCCCTTGGAGCTCTGGTTCTTTGTTTATTCCTCTAGAGCTCTTTTTTAAAGATCAAATGCAAGACTATAGCTCAGCATAAATTATCCTTTAAATGTTATTAAAAGAGCAAGAGTACCTGAAATACATGTTATCAAAGAGCTAACTTAGCCAAAGAATTCATAGCTTTTTAAAGAGACACCAGAGGGATCCTTGAGTTTTGAACTTCTGGAAAACAAGCACTCAATCATTTTTGTCTCTCTATCCCTGGCCTTGGTGACACTAGTGGACACTCAATGAATGACTGTTGAAGTAAATTAAATTATGAGACTCTACCAGATACACTTTCTATATGTAAAGAAATTTAAATTCACATCTCTACAAATATTCAAATAGTAATAGAAGCCCCAACTTACACAGTGCTTTAAATGTTACAAAACACTTTCTATAAAATACACATTTTGATCCTGACATTTCTATGAGATAGGCAATATATGTGTTTTATTTCCATTTTATAGATGAATAAAACAAGGTTGTAAGAGTGATCATGACTACATGGCAAGTGAGATTTCTTTCTAATGCTGCATTATTTTTTTTCTAAGTAATGTTCTATATTATCATTATTTCTAACAGAAGTCAGTATTCTTCAAAATTCTTTCCTCATTCCTTTGTCCTGACATTCTTTTGCATTCCATGGTCCCAGGCAGTTTCTAAAGTTGGGATCATTGAAATTTAAATTGTGAATCCCATCTTGTCTGGTACACAAGAGATATTTTAAGCCAAGTTTATCTGGGTGGGGCAGCAAGACAGTGTCCTTGGGTCCTGCATTGAAATGAATTAGAGAAGGTCACTCTTAACCAGGAATAAACTGTCCTTGAGTCCTGTACTGAAATGAATTGGAGAAGGTCATTCTTATCCAGGTATAACCTGATTTCTTCATTGGAATCCTAGGTACAAACATGAGATTTCTCCATCATCATTAAGGAGTTGGAGAAGGCCTGAGAGAATGTTGTCCCACCTCCTCATAATGTATTATCCAAATAGAGATATCGTAAACTGTCTAGGGGAGAGCAGAATAATGAACTTTCAAAACTGTATGACTCAAGATACTGAATGTCTTTGATCGCTGAGGGAGTATATCTTCCTGCCCTTATTTTTCTAAAACTTGATTTTGAAATGCTTTAAAAAAAACAATTTTGTAATGATATTATTTTCAGAATATTAGGACACAGAGTCATTACCTAAGAAAAATAAACCAAAAAATTTTAAATTATTTGTTTATTGCTTGCCTAATCAATAAATTGATTTTCTCACCCAGAACCAAGTCTCTCAGGATTTTTAGTTATCTCTCAAGAAAGTGTCAAAGGCAAGATTCATACCTTCATCCATTCATTCAAAGCTAGACTGCTTCTAAGTTCAAGCTCAATCCTTTTTCCACTCTAAATGTTCCACTTCTGCTAATTTCTCTCACTTGACTGGGAGAAGGCAAAGTCCTTGAGTGTTAAAGAGGCTCCTTAGAAGAACAATAGACCCAACATAAACACAAGTTACAGACAAGTTTGATTTGCTTCATTCCCTGTCTACCTAAAATGAAGATAAGGAATTGGAAGTGGACTTGACCATCAGATAATTATCAAAACTTCTGGCACAACATATTTCCCCTCTTAGTTCCTCTGTGTCTGAAGAATTTGAATTTTCTGTCCCCGTGCCAATTCTAACCACTGTCATTCCAAGCCATCTGGAGAAATTAACTGGTTTTCCCTTTGTCCTACAGCCAGAGAGTTCCCACCTTCTGCACCCTTAAGTCAATATGTAATTCAGTCCTCAGATGTCAAGCTTTATCTTTGTATTGTTCCCTCTCCTAGCACTCATCACTTTACTCCTCTCCATGTTCCAGTTTTCTTATTTCCTTTCCTTTCCCTGTGCCTTCTGAGATCCACCTTTACTTCCCATCATTAGTAATAAATCTGTTTCATTCTAGAATTCCTGGTTTTACATATTTTCCATTTCCTATGGCTCAGGGAACTTGAGTTTCTCTTATAAGAAAATCTAAGGTGTGACTAGCAGGGCAAAGCCATTGATTATTGAATTTAGGAAAGGTAAATAATTGGGAGGATATAGTGTTCCAATATACATCACTTTATTCATTAAAGTCACCAATTAAGAGGGCAGGAGGAATTCTATCATCACATGGTGTGTGTCAAAAACAAGAAACCCTAGGCCAAAAGGATTTAACATACTTCTTGCTCTGTATTATACCCTCTAATCTCTCTTCCTCTGACTTTCATTCCAACTGTCTATACCATTTGGTCCAGATCTTTGTGGCTGTGATTTACAGGCCTGGACTTTGATCTTTTTTCTTTTCTCAAAGAGTTCACCCTGACTCACAATCTTCCTGTCCTTATATTTGGCCTGAATGTGAGATTTTTATTAGAAATAATATGTTTACATTATTTCTCTATATATTAGTATATATAACATAATAATATAAAATATAATAAAAATAAATTTAAAAAAAAGTTCCATTAGGAACTTACTCTAGCAATGTAGACTGGCATTTTCCCTCTGATTTATAGAGCTACCTAGAACTTTGAGACATTAAGTAACTTGTCCAGGCCAGTACAAATAATTTATGTGAGAATCTTCTTGACTCTGAAACTGGTTCTCCCTCCATCTACCAAGCTAATTCTTCTTATTTAATGACTTCAATATGTAAATTGATGTTTCCTAGAACCCATGTCCTTCCATATCTATAACTTCATTGATTCCAATAATCTAAATCTTTGTTCCATTCCAGCCACTCCCTGAAAAAGAGAGATAAAGGGAGAAATGGAAGGAGGGAAGGAGGAAGGCAGGAAGAGAGGGAGGGAGGGAGGAAGGGAGTAAATAAGGAAGGAAGGAAGGAAAGTTTCTGATACATTTTTAAGTTATACCTGGGAGATCATGGGACAAATTACATGTGGGAAACCCTTTTCTTGTTACATCTCTATACAAGTCATTGTCCTCCAGTAGAATGGAAGTTCTTTGAGTATAAGTTATTTCATTTTATCTTTATATTCTTGCCATATATCCCAGTGCTTTCCATATAGTAGGTGTCTGATAAGTGTTTCTTGAAATGAATTAATTTATATTAATGTTCTTTAAACTTGTGTCCATGGCCCATTCTAGTGAGAGTGGAAGGAGAGAACACACAAGAATGGAGGCTTAAGTCATTACCTTCTCAGAGAGTAACTCCAGAAAATTGTTATATACAAAATACTTTCAGTTCAGTAAACATTTACTAAGTTTCTACTATGTCGAAGACATGGAGTATTTTTTTTTCTGCTTAAAGATTTTTATTCAATGCCCATTGTCTTTTAAAAGAAATACAAACTGCCCAATCTATGGTCTGTCTTTCTAGCCCAATTTCCCATTACTCTCTTCATGTACTCCACATTTCAGTCAACCTAAGTTTTCTGTAATTTCTGGACCTCATCTTGCCTTTGAGCATTTGTAGAGATCACTATCTGTGCCTAGAATAGACTTCTCAATCTCACCCATGGAGTATTTTTTTAAAGAAAGAAAGAATAGAAAAGAAAAAGGTCTCAACCTCAAGCAGTTTATATTCCACTGGAGGGAAGGAAGGGAATAAGCATTTAGATTGTTTGTGCCAGGCATTGTGCTAAGTTAGAGCTTTCATTTGTCTTTCACAACAACCATGCCAGGTAGGTACTGTGGTCAGGTAAGTGCTGTAATCATCCAAATTTTTACAATTGAGGAAACTGAGGCAAACAGAGTTCAAGTGCCTTCTCCAGGATTACTGAGCTAGTAAGCATCTGAGGCTCCATTTGAACTTGGGTTTTCCTGACTCCAGACCCAATGCTCCATGCACTATGGTACCACCTAGCTGTTTCATAGTTATACTGGGTTAATGCAATGTGAACATGAATAAATAAATACTAAGTCTGTACAAAGAGAAGGCACTTTTATGGGGGAAGGAAAACTAACCACTGTGAGTGTCAGGAACAGCCTCATACAGAAGGTAGCACCAGAGATGTGCTTGGAACTTTAAAGTACTTTTAGTACTTCAAGAAAGAAGGGGAGGAGGTGGGGATTCCAGTACTACAGAAAATGCAGAAATTTAATATAAGCAGAATAGACAAGTAAATGTCAAGTACAATAGTATTATAATCTTTCACATATCTATACATCCAAGCATATCTTATAGGAGCAGTATATCCTCAATAATCAATAAAATCTCCTTGAAGCTTTATTAAGAAAAATCATTTATTAAATGCTTTTGTGTCATGCACTTTGCTAAACATTGTCTATGAATATACCCAGGAAGAAAGACAGTTCTTGCTTTCAAGAAACTTATACACCAATGTGAGAAGACACATAAAGGGAGACAAAAATGGACCATGAAAAGGTACCATGGCCTTGAAGGCCTGGGGAGGGCCAACTAGTACTGGAAGTTAGGAGCTGATCCAGGCTAAAAGTGAGCATGGCTTGCATGGGTCCTTCCTCAAACAGAAGTTCCAGGAAGAATGCACTGACCATATATTCCATCTCTCCCAACATCGATTAAATATTCACACTGTGAGTATGTTCTGGCTCTCATTCCTTATCTGAACCATTGTAAAAAGTTTCCTTCATTCCAGTCTCCATGAGCCATCTTTTACACAGCTATCTATCTTCCTTGTTTGCATCATTCCTCTACTGAAAAACTTTGTGTGTAATAAATTATGAACTTGTTATTCTGGCATTGAAGGTCTTCCATAATCTTGCTCTAAATTATCCTTGCAGATTTAGCTTAGCTAGGTAGTGTAGTGGATAGAGTGCCCAGCCTGGAGTCAAGAAGACTTATCTTTTTTGAGTTCAAATCTGGCCTCAGATATTTATTAATTGTGTTACTTTGGGCAAGTCATTTAACCTTGTTTGTTTCAGTTTTCTTATACCTTTAGAATAAGTTGAAAAAGTAAATGGCAAGCCTAGTATTTTTACCCAGAAAACCCCAAATGGTGATGCAAAGAATTAGATGCAACTAAAAATGATTCATTATCAACAAGAGCAATTCTCCTTATACTCTGGAGTATTTACTGATTTCATTCCCAACTCCAACCTGACTAGCCAAACTGAACCTTCATTTGGAAGATATTAAATATTCTGACATTGTAAGGGCTCTGAGTTCACATCTACAATGAAAAAATGGGAAAGAAAGAAAGATAAAAATCCAATCAGGAATGCAAAGGGACCTTTGCCATCTGCCCGGTCATTAAGTCCTCTAGACCTCCAAGTATTGTCAACTCACCTGGCAACAAATCCTAATTACCTCTGAGCCTTTCCAGGTGTCATACAGCTATATCCTTACAACCACCAACTCCTACTAAATACCTTAAAGATGAATTCTTCCCCATAATTCTCTTGGGAACTCATGTTTTCCATTTTATCAAACATTCAGTCATTAAGTTCTATTTTTTGGAATCTCATCTCTGTTCTTTTTCATTCAGCTAATTCTCTATTTTTAATCAATCCCAAATAGTTTTCATGACAGCTGCCTTATAATTTGAGATGTGAAAGTGTTATCCCCCCTCATTTCTATTTTTCATCATTTCTATTACTTTTCTAAATATTTTATTTTTCTAAGTGAATATTCTTATACAAAATATACTCTTTGAAATTTCATTTGTATAGCATTAAAAGTATAATTTTTAAATTATATACTGTCTGTCTGTATGATTTCCTCTACTTAAAATATGATCTCAATGAAAGCAAGGACTGTCTCACTTTTCTGTTCTATCCCTAACACTTAGCACAAAGCTTAGAGCATACTAAACACTTAATAATTGCTAATTCATTCATTTATTGTTTTACTCCTCACCAGCTCTCTGCTTTTGCTTATATTATCTCCTATGACTTTAAATCCCAGACCACTAGTATTTCCCTTCCTCCAAGTCCTGACTCATAGGCAATCTCCTTTGTGAAATCTTTCCCATTCCCTTAGCTGAAAATATACTTCATCTGTCTCTGTCTCTCTCATTTCCTCATAGCAGGTTGGCCCTCCACATCATGCTCATCATATGCTGTTTTGTATCCTAATTATATATATGCATGTATATTTTATGTGTGTATGTATATACATATGTATATGCACACGTGTCATTTACTGCTTTTGTTATAAGTTCCTTAAGATCAGTGTCCTATTTAAGTTTTTTTTTTACTTTAATGCCAGTGCCTTCCCTCAGAGATAATTTTGAATTTATCTTGTAAATATCTTGTTTGTATACGGTCATCTACATACTGTCTCCCCTATTCTGGTTATGAGTTCTTTGAGGGAAGGGATTGTCTTTGCCTTTCTTTATAACCCCAGCACTTAGCACAGTACCTGGCACACAATAGGTGCTTAATAAATGCTTGATGATTTGACTTGACTTGACTCTAGGTTCTGGCAGAGTGCCCTTCACACAGAGGGGACTTTTAAATGTTTTTTGAATGGAAATGTAAGAGTTATGAAGGCATAGTAGAATTGTAGCTGGCCCCATCTTGATTCTAATTTCCAAAGCCATTGAGAAGTTCTCCCTTGAGAAATAAAACAAAGAAGACTTGAACACTGTAGAAACAGCTCTCAGGATAGCTGGTCCTTAGTTCCCTCTCCCTGTGCTCCCTGAACTCCATTCCAGGAATGCATATGACTGAGCAGAAAGGATTTTAAGAGACATTCGGTATTCTTGAGCAGGAGAGAGAGAGAGAGAGAGAGAGAGAGAGAGAGAGAGAGAGAGAGAGAGAGAGAGAGAGAGAGAGAGAGAGAGAGAGAGAATCAAAAGCAAGAGGAAAGATCCATTTGTTTGCTCTCTTGGCTCAGTTCCACAGCATCTGGTGGACCTAGCAAATGAAAGAATGGACAACTCCAGTCCCGTGATTTATTTAATAATTTTTGAGCTTCCAGTTGCTGCTAGTGGTTTCCATTTTATTGGCATCTATAAGCCTGCTGGAAACAAAGTCCAAAACTTTCCAAGCATGCATTCCCTTAATTTCATAGTCATTGATCAGTTTAGCTAGCAAATGCCCACTGATTGAAGATCTACTTTATATGGAGTAAGACATTACGTACTGTGGGAAGTTATACAGAACTAGAGTCTTTATTATATCTGTCCTATAAGAGACTGAAGCCAATATAGAGCAGGACAAACACTGAGAAGTATAATCCCAAATTAAGAGCCAATATAGCCTGGCGAATAGAGTGCTGAGCATAATACAACAAGACTGGGTTGAAGCTAAAGACCTGTGACATATTCTAGCTGTCCCAGGCAATTTTCTAAGACTATAAGATATAGGTAATATAATTGTTTCATACTGTGTCCTCCATTAGACTGTGAGCTTCTTGGGAGTAGGGACTATCTTTTATCTTCTTTTGTGTCCACACTGCTTTGTGGAAAAAAAATAAGTTTTTAATAAATGTTTGTCGACTGAGGGAATTCCAATATCGAGAGTTCTCTTTATATTAAATTTGGTTTTGATCAAACAAAAAAAAACTTCAAAAAGAATGGGGTATGGGGAACAGAGGCAGTGGCTAGAGAACTACACTGAAAGAAAGAATTGTTTTCAAGTCTTGCCTCTAATATATATTGCCTGGACAACACACTTAACTCCCCAGTGTTCCAGGTAACTGAGATTATAAATTGTAAAGGAAATTCTGACTTGCAATGGTATAGGAAATTCCTTATCTGAGAGTCCACTGCATGGATGAATTCAAATACCATCCTTTTCCCCTATTTATATGTATATTTAATGTGGGTAGATAGAAAGATGGCTAAAGATGATATATAGACATAGATAAATGAAGCATTTATTAAATGTTTATTATGTGATGGTCACTGTGCAAATAGGAGAAGTCCCTTCCCTGATTTGCTGGACCACGGGTCATATATGTTCTGGCACATTTGAATCATTTTGATGCTCTGGGTTAGTAGAGTAAACCCTAAGAGGTCCCTGGTTCCTTTCAATCTACTCTTCATAGAGTGGAGATGCTTTGGAGGAGGTGTTGAGTCATCCCAAAGCATTGTTAGTCCACTTAAAGTGGTTCTAAATTCAGGAGAAAGATATTGGGATTCTTCTTTGAAGGAGGGAATGAATTTCTTCTGTTTGACCCCAGAAAGTAATGAATAGACACCACAGGTTAGTAGATTTTGACTGATTAAAATAAAAAAAATTCCTAATGAAGCTGGCTAACAATAGATATAAAGTAGTCATAATAACAATTGCATTTAAAGTGTTCCTCACAGTTTTTATCAAGTATTTTCCTCACAAAAATCCCCTAAAGTATTTGTGGAAGTATGGTTATTCCCATTTTATAGAAGAAGAAACTGAGGTACAGAGAAGTATGGAAACCACATTCCCATTAAATATCAGAACTAGGTTTCTAATTCAGGTGTCTCAATTTTGAATCCAGTACTCTTTCCCTTATAATGGAAGGTTTCAAACAGTGACTGAAAAACAAGTTGTTGGTAATACTGTAGAAAAGATTCATGGTCTGGGTGAGAGGTGTATTTGAAGACTGTCACAATTCTCCTACATCAAAATGATCAGAATAACTCTTGGTGATGAGATGGGTTGCTACAAGTAGATTTGTATTCTGGAGAAGAGTCTGAAAGAAGAAATAAAAGAAGAGATACTAGAAAAGCTAGATAGGCAAGAAACAAAGGCTAGAAAAAAAGAAGAAAGAGGAGGAGTCAAGAAAAGTCATAGAGAAAATTAGGAGAAAGTGAAAATTGGGTAGATGGGGATGGTGACAAAGGAGTGAGAAAAAATTCAAGATGCAACATAGCTTTTACTCTGGGGCATTTAGGAGCAGAATGGGAAATAATCAAGATTTGGTAACTTCCCATCAGCTGTGTCTGCTCAGAATCCACCATCACTGACTACCTAGAAAGATATGGAGGAATTCGCAATGGAATGGGTATGTTGGGAATTCTGAGATTCACCATCCACAAAAGAAAAGGAAAGATTAATTGGAGGAGGCACAATATCCAAATTCTTACCACTGACAGGTCCACCATACTTTCCACTGGTCTCCTTTAAATTAGGTTATCTTAAATATTTCCCAAGATTTCATAAAGCACATGCCTGCTGCACTCTATTGGCAAAATCTTACTGAGGGGTTTTAAGCATCAGAGCCTTTGGGAAAAATGTCTGAATCACAGCCAAATTGTGTTTCTCAAAAGTCTTGTACAGTCCCCTGGCATGATTTAATTAATCCACTGTGATGTACATGCTGCTGCAAACATTGGGACTACAAACAATTTTGTCTTTCATAGATCATTTTTATTCCAAACATTAACATATAGTGTGAAAAACCAGAGCACCCACTTGTCTGAAAAACAAATGCTCCAACTCAGGAAGGGAAATCCAAGCTTATTTGGAAGAGATTTGAAGTCTCCTTATACTCTACATATATTTAGCTAGAAAACATCAAGGCTTGCACTCTCCTATTTTAATCTTATCCCTTTGAAAAGCAGCATTTTATACTACTAGAATTCTGTAACCACAGGGAGTTGAAAACTCTCTTGACTTGATCACAGGCTCAGGCTGGAAGAGCCTCAGAGGCCATCTGATGCTACCTCTCATTTTACAGAGACAGAATAGAGGCTCCAAACTGGTTAGCAACTTGCCCAAGATTACAAAGGTAGGAAGCACCAAAGAGAAAATTTGAACCTAGATTTTCTGACTCCTAGGCTAGCACTCTAAACACTACCTTAAGCTGTGTGTTTATTTGCTTTCTCTGTCATCTTCCATTCCATCTTTAGCTTGTCCTAGGTACAAGGGCTCCACATTCACTTTTTCCCAAGGAAATAGAGGTGACTTCAACCCAGACAGAAGTGAAAAGAGCCTATAATGAAAGGTGGGAGCATCAGAGATGTTTGTTTAGGTTTGTTGTAGGGCATTTCACATTGGAAACTACAAATAAAAAGCAATTTCCCAAGCTGAAATGTAGTTATGACACCTTTCCCCTCAGAGAAACATTTGGTGCTTAGAAAAAATGGTCAAGACTTGCATTTCTGCCCACCTGGACACCACGAGCAACTGCATTTAGTACTAGAGTAGGAGCTGGGGGGTCTAGTTTTTATCTCTGCTTTTGCCACTAATTGGCTGGCTTCTGCATGCCTCACCTTCAGGACTTTCTTTACGTCAATTTCTCCGGCTGTGAAGTGGAAATAATCATCCATGCTTAGGGCTTACCTTTCAGAACTATTGTGAGACTAAAGAAAGATGGTATCGAAAAGCCTTTGTTCTTTTATTTTTTTTTTTGAGAAAAGCATTGTAGCATATAGTCAAGAGATCAAGAATGTACTACTTGAGAATAACTGATTTCTGACTGATTCAGGGTATGAAATGCCACTGTCATCTACTTACCCAAAGTGAGGGGCAAAATACATCCAGTTAGACTCATCCTCCAAGCATAAAATCTATGAAGAGCCCAACACACACTTGAGTAAGCTTGAGTACAAAGGATAACAAACTGTCATCACAATGAATTTTTGTTTTAGCCTCCTTTGACTTCAGATGGCCAAGAGAGAATTGAATTAAGCACTTGCAAAGACAGCTGAAACCCTGACAATTCTGACAATTTCCAACAAATAAATTCTCATAGTTAAAATTTGACTGTCACAAGCAATTGGAGCTAGCTCTAGCATATCCTTGGGTATGAGAGTCCTGTGAGGCAAAGCAAAAGATGAGAAGTGGAACATCATGTTTGGGGAATGGCAAGCATGCCAATCTTACTGGAAAATAGGTTAACTAGTACTTTGGCATATTCTATGCCTACATCAGCTAATTTAAAATACAGTACAATGCAGATTGTTCAGGAACACACAGAATGAAGGGGAACACATAAATGGATACCCAGGGAAAGCTGTTCACTGAATTGGATAACTAGTACTCTACTGGTGCATTACAGAGATGTTTCATTTGGCTTTTATTGTCCCTAATTCCATCCAACAAGGTCCAATGGAAAGAACACTGGATGTGGTATTAAAGGACATGAGTCAACTCTTGGCTCTGCCACTTACCCTTTGGATGATCTTGAGGCAAGTTGCTTCTTTCTGTGTCTTAGTTTCTGTATGACTCTTCAACTTGGACCTTGGCTCTTGGACTGTTTCTTGGGTGAGTGAGTAGCTGGCCTTTCCTTTCCTGACTTCCTGGAGAGAATTTAGCCATATTAGGATGCATGGGATAGCATCAAATCAAAAAATTAACTTCTCTTGTTGCTTAACTGACCTTTCTACTTCAAATCCACATTTCTGTCAATATACATATAAGGTGTGCATGTTGCCCATGTATGTCTATATAGGTCTATCTAAATCCATCCAACAAATAGGCATGAATGGTTTTTATCTAGAATCTCTTCTTCAAAGGAGACTTTGATTCCTAATAGAAAGGGAGCAGGAAATTGGGTCAATGGTGCTAGCCATGTTACTCTACTGTATTTAAAATATATATATATATGTATATATATATATATATTTGTTACTCTACATATTTTTAGTTTGGGGGGGTGTAATTTTTAGGTTCAAGCCACTTACCTTTATCACTCTCCATTGACAGAAAGAATATTTCAAGCTATATTCTGACATTTTACTATCTTCCCAGTAGACATCAATTAAACAAAGACAATCATTTATAATGAACAGCAAATAAGTGTATTTATATAAAATGACAGCAGAGAAAACAGAGAAATTATGAAACTTAGAACATACCAGACAATATACAAAATGGATGAGCTGTCTCATTGTGGGAAAGGAAAGAGGAAAGGGGACAGAGTCAGAATGATTTCACCCCAAGGAAAAATTCCTAAAGTCTCAACTGTGGCAGCTGGGAGCTTGGATTGGTTACTTACAATTCCAAACAATTCTTTGATTCAGAATTCCATATCTAGTCTTCTACTTCCAAAAAAACAGTCATATGTATATATTATTAGCTGTTAAGGAAACAATTCAATGCAGTCATCAATCATCTTTTGTCTCAAAGATATGGAAATTTTTATTCAACTTTTCCCAGAATTGCCTATGTCTCCTCCAGGTAGATTTTTCTTTATTTCTCCCACCATGTCCCCTTTTTTCCCCCTTTCAGTAAGCAAAATGTTCATATAATAAAATGATAGGAGGAAGCTAGGTGGCTCAGATGAGAGGTCTTGAGTTCAAATCAGACTTCAGACATTTCCCAATTTCCCAGCTGTGTGACCCATGCCAAGTCACTTAACCCCCATTGCTAACCCTTACACAGTACTGATTCTAAGACAGATGGTAAAGGTAGAAAAGAAGAAAAGAAAAGAAAATGGTAGTCTTTTACAAAGAAAATGAGTATATTGTATGAGATGACAATG
This sequence comes from Gracilinanus agilis, assembly GCF_016433145.1. Taxonomy (NCBI): domain Eukaryota; kingdom Metazoa; phylum Chordata; class Mammalia; order Didelphimorphia; family Didelphidae; genus Gracilinanus; species Gracilinanus agilis. Next base: position 91,065,900 of record NC_058135.1, read on the forward strand.
AAAGTTTTTTTCAGCCCTGAATCTGTGATCCTATGAGGCTGTTAACATACTCAACATTAGAGTCACAGTACATGCATGGATTTATTTTAGAAATGAATTATCCAGAAGCCTAGACTAACTCTTACATTGCAGTAAGAAAGAAGCTGATAACACTCTTATTCAGAGTGTTGGTAGAAGTTGCCACCTTTCTGTTCTCACAGTTCAATCACTCTATTTCATTAAATGTAGTTAGCAATTTTTTGGGAACAAGATGTGTTTGTTTTTAAGTTTAACTGCAATGGCTACAGGTATGTCCAAGATTATATGTGTTTAGTTGGCACACAGAGAAAATTAACTCCAAAAAATAAAAACAATGGGGTAGTACCAAGGGGATTTGGGTAGTCCTTCCCTTATCCAAAGACCTTGAGCAAAGGTATATAAAAATCTGTGACTTAACAATTTTGGAAAAGTAGAAGAATAAAATCTCTAAGGATAGTAGCATTAAGGATTATGAACTTGATGTTGGTGGAAGAGCTACTAGTCTACTGCTAGTTGAATACAAAGAATTTTTCAGAATTAAACTTAAAAACAAACTGTTATGTTTGACAAAGCATATTACAGTTGAAAAATTTGGGGAGGACAACTGAGGAGCGATTGGAGATTATTGATAGTGACATTAAAAAAAGAGAATATTAATGAATCATTAAAAAGAAAAGAGAAAATAAGAGTTTATAAGATGACACAAATAGACAAAGTTGGAACTAACATGTTAAATTTGAAATATATAAAAATGTTCTACATAATGAAGAAAAATAATGGATATAGACAAATAGGCGTGAGATGGGTGTTTAATAAGTACTCATTGAAACTTAATAAACACTTATTAAGCACAATTAAATTTTAAAATACTTACTGAGTACCTACTACAGCATGTGTTTAGCACTGTGCTAGATACTAGGGAAATAAAGACCAAAATGAACATCAAGAAGTTTATATTTTACTGAATGTTACATCTGAGTTATCCTAGATATTGCCTTGAAATTGAGCCAAGCTATTAGTTACAAAATAGTTTACCAAAATGAGAGTTTTAAATATCTTATTGATTATTTTTCTTAAAATTTATTCATCTACTGGTCAACCATTTAGCACTTCTGAAACACCTATCTCATGCAAGGTATTGGGGATTCCATTTCACCCCTTGTTTGTTGCTCTTGCTTCCCTTCATCCTTTTTCTATCCAACTTCTCCAAGAAACCAGGTAGATGATCTAATGGCGACAGTAGAGGATATGTAGACAAAAAGATTTGAATTCAAGTTCTACCTTGAATGCTTACTAATTGTGACTATTCAAGATTTAACCTCTGACTACTTTAATATCTCATCTGTGAATTGGGGACTATGAAAACAACCACTCAGGGTTGTTGCAAAAGGAAAAGGAGCTATTTGTAAACTGTTTTTCAAATCTCAAATTATAATGTAAATTATATATATATATATATATGTATATATATATTTTATTTTATTCCAGGCTAAGAAAGAGGAGAAAATCTATCTCCTCCAGGGCCAGTCTCATCTTAAATTACATAAGTATATGCAAAATTAATATTTAGTCATCTCAGACAGGAGACCTATATAGCTCTGGAGAGTAAGAAAGGATTCGTGTAAAAGGCAACATTTAATGTGAGTTTTGGTAGTAATGATATATTCAAAGAGGTAAAGATGAGGAGGGAGTGAATTCCAGACAGAGGGGAGAGTCTGCAAAAAGGCATCAAGAAAAGACAGAGAATGTAATGCATGAAGAACTGGATGGTCAGTTTATCTGGATGAATTAGGAGTAATTTGTTATAAGCCTGGACATTGGAGGCAAGTTGTGAAAGATGTTAAAAAACAATTAGTGAAATTNATATATATGTATATATATATATATATTTTATTTTATTCCAGGCTAAGAAAGAGGAGAAAATCTATCTCCTCCAGGGCCAGTCTCATCTTAAATTACATAAGTATATGCAAAATTAATATTTAGTCATCTCAGACAGGAGACCTATATAGCTCTGGAGAGTAAGAAAGGATTCATGTAAAAGGCAACATTTAATGTGAGTTTTGGTAGTAATGATATATTCAAAGAGGTAAAGGTGAGGAGGGAGTGAATTCCAGACAGAGGGGAGAGTCTGCAAAAAGGCATCAAGAAAAGACAGAGAATGTAATGCATGAAGAACTGGACGGTCAGTTTATCTGGATGAATTAGGAGTAATTTGTTATAAGCCTGGACATTGGAGGCAAGTTGTGAAAGATGTTAAAAAACAATTAGTGAAATTTATATTTGATCCTAGAGGTAACAGAGACCTATCAGAGTTTATTAAGAAGGGAAATTATCATTAAATTTGTTTTAGAAAAAAATATTTGGCAACTTTTTGAAGGAATAAAGAAAGGAAGGACTTGAGTCAGAGTGACTGATTGGGAACCTCTTTCAATAATTTAGGGAAGACATAGTGATGATCTAAATTAAAATGGCAGTCTTGAGTGGAAAGAAAGAATGAATTTAAAAGATGTTGTAGGTTGTAATAGAATTGAAGATTTGGGAAATGACTCAAGAGGTAGGATAAGGGAGAGTTAGGAGTTTAGTGAAGATAGCAAACTCCTTTGCAAAGCTTAAGAATTGAAAGAATGGAGGTGCTCTCAACAGAAATTGAGACATTTAGAAAATAGGTAGATTGGGGAGGTGGGAATGAGGGGTTTTTTGTACATGTCATGCTTGAGATCAAGCTAAAGTGACCTTCAAAATGCTGTGCGCAAGGAAGAATACCTACGGCATGTTGGGTGGACAAAGTTTGGTGAATTTTAGGATATTGTGGATAAGAACTGCATAGTATGGGCAATCTACTTCACTGGAAGGTATTCCCAATGATATCACAGTTCTGTTTGTGTGTTGAATACTTGAGTTGCTGATGGAATTTATAGATTATTCTTTCAATAATTCATTTTGAGTGTTAATGTTAGAAAGGTCATTTTCCTAAGTATTCTGTTTACTTTATAAATAATTTGAAAGTCTCTTCTTACAAGTCAAAAAAATTAATAATCTTGGGTAGTTACCCAAAGCATTGAGAGGTTAAGTGACTTTAAGATCACACAGTTAATATGTAATAGATAGGTCTTGGAAGCCAGCCTTTCCACTATTATACCATGATGCCATTGAGCGAGTGGATATTTTCAAATCATTATGAATTATGTTTGTTCTCTTATTTAAATATAACTAACACTATCATGGCAAGTAGATTAGCCAAAGTTCTTAGAGTTAAAGCCAGGAATAAGAAGCTCTACGAAACTGAAAATATTTCAAGTGCAGGCATACAGAGAGACTTTAAGTCCAATCGGATGTTTGTCACCAGGTGATGAAATTTTTCTGAACTTCTGAAGATCATCAGCTGAGGAACAAAACATAACATAACCTGTACTAATGGGGAGAGCAACCACTCAGAGTAAGTTATTCCATTAAAAGTATTAAAGGTTAACAACTAACTAGCCTGATGGCAACTCTCCTGATCCTGTTCAAGAGAAAGGACAAAACGGTGAGGCATCTCATGCTCATCTTGGCAGTTACAGCTCTCTCCACTCCACTGAGTGGAAATGCTAGGAAAGTAAGATGCACTCAGTGGTGCTCAGATAGTAGATGCTCAAGTTTTGCTTCTTTCTAGATAGCTATGCTAACTCACTCATCCTTTTACACAGATCTAAATAGCTCTGAGTGTCTGTTTCCATTAGAAACCCTGCCTTCCATCCTGAACTTAATATGTTTCACTGAGCCAACTAATCATGAGACTTTGTTGTACTATATTATTCCTAGAATGAAAAAAGCATGTTTAATTTTGAACAATGTTTTACCCCATCACATATTGTTTATCAAGCACTATATGGCATATATATATATAATATGTGTATAGACACATTTACACGGCATGTGTGTATGAAGACATTCATGTGAACATATTTACACATATATGTGTGTGTATCTGTGTATTACATATACAAAAGTATATTTGGCTACATGCCTGAAGGTTACTCTTGGTAATTTATAAGCTGATTTGAGTATAAGAGCTTTAGGTCATTCACAATTCATTTTGGTTAGTTCCCCCAAGGTGGGGAAATGTATAGGTTCCTAAAACTAGACTTGATGACAAATCCTTTTCGAGGTGAAATAATTTCCTTTTACTTCTGTGGAAAACAAAGAATAATATATTTTGTGATTAATGACTTTGGGGTCAACTGTTGAGAAGTAGTCATGCTTAGGAATGAAGATTGATTGGGAGAACTTTTGTGTAAAATGTCAATTGCTAATGTTAAAATGTGTTATTTCCCAAGACTTCTCAACTGAAGGTGGCAGTTCAATTTTCTTGATGACAGACAATGGAAGTTAGAAAAAATAAGGGGAAATGGTGAGAAAAGCTGAAGGAATCCATTATATATTTTGAACTAACTGCTCATATTTATTATGAGTTGCTTACCATTCCTTGCTAGTTGGTTATGAATTTAAGAGGACATTCTTCTTCCCTTAATTAACCAACCACCTTTTTCATCCCTTTTATAGTCTTACTTCTCTCCTTTCTCTTCCCTTCAACTTCTTCCAGATCCTTCCTCTTCTGGCCCTGTGACACCTCACTTTCCTTTTGACCCATTCTATATATAAAGGATAGGTCACATACCCATTTTCCGTGTCTAATAAGGACATTTTTAAAGTTGTATTTGTCCCAAAAGACATATACTATTCACATTATGTTTCAGAACCCAAAAGTCTTCACATATGTTGAAAGAAGTCAGCTTTTTTGGCTTTTAAAATAAAGTCATTGATCCAAGCAAAATAATGGATGTCATTTCTTAGAATGTCCTGATATTTAGATGCATTTTTTCATAGTCTTGCCAAAGGCATGAAAGTCAAAATATCATAAAAATGTTAATGAGAAGATTTAAGAATTATCATATGGTGTTCATTATAGCTTTGGAACACTCACCTCCAAACTTGCAAACATGACTCCTATCTACTGATGATAGAGCTATTTACTAATGGCCTAATTTTCAACATATTCTAAATACTTCTCGAATGCTTAGAAGATGATTAGGAACAGCTATTTATTTGCTGTATGCTTTTGCTGAGAAAATGGGGTTCTTTATTTAAAATCAAGTTGCTTATCATCTAATTGTGGGTGAATGACTTCTGTCAATGATACTGCCCTTGATGCTTTGTAGCAAAAATTTAGTTTAATAAATTCAAAACTTCAGCTTCGAGGAGATTACTAGCTAAGATTTAGAAAATATTCCTAGAGACACACAAAACATGGTTTGGGAACTAAAGATAGGTAGAGCATTATTATATTATAATATTATTATTATAAGTAGCGCTCTTATTATGTTCCAGACATTGGGCTGAGTGATCTCTGAGAACATAAAATTTATTTTTAAAAAAGAGATGGTCCCTTCTCTAGAGGAGTTTATTGTCCAATAGGGGGAAATAAAAGATGAAAGAAAGTTGTCAAGCAAAGGACAGAAGGAAAGAAAGGAGAATACTCAACTGGTGGCAGAGCAAACAAGTATGGTATTGGAGAAGACAAAAGAGAGTCTCCCAGAGGGAAAATGGGGAAAAGGAAGTTAAATTGGAAAAAATGAAACCAAATATTTTAAGAATTCCAAGTTTTGTTTTTCCCATTAAGGTTTCTCATTTCTTATCAGGATTTGAAGTCTCCACTTCTCCAATCCTTGCCAACACTTGCCCTTTTGAAATTCCTTAAAGTTCATTTTAATAATGAGCTGACAAAAAGGCTCCTCTGCCTCTATCCAGTAGTTCTATTTACACAGCAACTGCCAGCCCCTGAGTCATCAGATCAGATTGTGACATGCCCACTATGCATACAGCTTTTTACTTAACTTGTTACTTCAGGAAGCTCATGAGGACAATCCACCCTCACATGAATCAATCACTTCTGCAAAATGTCTTAGACATTTCCTGCTGGATTTTTAGGCTTGGGTATTAAACACAAACTGAAGTCAAAATCCGAAAAGAGCTTTGGACCAAAATATTTACTTTGTATTAGCCAGATCTGGAAGGACAATAAATCAGTGGTTAATTTTGCAAGTCTAGGCACATGTCCCATTCAAAGGAAAGTATACAAAAATTGACCTTGTGGCCATTTCCTGATAGTTTCTGACTTGGGAGGCTATAAGAAAGTTATTTTTTCTCTTTTTTTGTCTCAGAAATGAGATTTGGTCTGCCTGGGCGAACTCATGTACACCTCTAGCTTATTGTTTTCTAAGAGATAGAGTTTTGGGGGTACTGAGAAGTTGAGATTTGAATTTTCTTAGTACATGTCAGAAGTCAGGCTTGAGGGCAGGTAGGTAGCACAGTGGATAGAATTCAGGACTGCAGTCAGGAAGACTTTGACTCAAACCTGGCCTCAGACATTTCCCAGCTGTGCGACCCTGGGCAAATCACTTAACCACATTTGACTAGCTCTTGTCATTATATCTTAGAGTTGTTCCTAAGACAGAAAGTAAGAGTTAAAAAAAAAAAGTCAAGCTTGAACCCAGGTCTTCCTGACCTCAAATTAAGCTCCTTACTCCACTATGCTATATTGTTTATTATGAGAAATTCTACCACACCTAAAGGTCCACTTTTTAGATAAACTGAATTACAAATGCAAAATCTGCCTTATAATGTTGGTTAGATGATGGCTTAGAAAGACATAATTCTTCTTCATAATTGTAATCTTGCAAACTAGAAAACACTATCCATTCTCCAAAATGGAAATCCCAGGGTTGGCTTTTTGTTATTGCATATAGTTAGCACATTAAATTACAAATAAAGCTGAGGAGTTCAGATCAAGTAAGAAATGATCAAAATAAAAACATGAATTATCAAAAAGCAGTATAGACTACTTACGTGATGAATTTGGATTTTTGAATTATTTCTTTTTTTCCCCAGGCCTCTCAAGTTTCAGGTTTCAGCCAAGTCTTGAAAGCAAAGTTCTGCATACCTTGAAAAAAGTGTTTGCCAGATTTCCATCCCAGTTTCAAGGCAGGTTTAGATAAGCATCCAAATTTGGTGATGATTTATGGGGTTTGGGATGTTTATTTGAGCTAAAATGAACCTAGAAGTCTTTCAACATGGTTCACAAATCTTATTGAATGCTTCAGATTGCTAACAAAATTATTTTTCCTCAACTGTAGAAAGAACCAGATTTCTTATTTTTACAAACTCTTAAAATGATTAAATCTGAAGTTTAAATAAAAACCTGTAATTTTCAGCTTCCTGAAGTTTGATTCAACAAAAGTCTCTTAAGGATCTAATGTAGTAGGTGCCAAGTAAGATAAAATACAAGGTATTAGCTTAGTCTTTTTAGAGTTTAAAATCTAGTAAAAGTCACCCACTTTAAAAAGACAGACACATTTCATTTCATTTTTACTCCCCCAAAAGATCTGTTATTAGTTAAGACATAGAAAGAACAAGATGATTTTTATAGACAAAACTTATTTCAAATTATTATGCACTAGTACAAAATAAGTTTTAAGAAAACATTCCACCTAAAAGTCTATTTCTGATTTCCACAAACCAAAATGACTAAAGTCTGAAGCCATAATTGATACGCACTCAGTCTTTTTCTTGGCAGGTACTTATGGAATCCAAAACAAAATGTATCAAAATATTTTTTTAAGTCTGCGGGTATACAGCAAAGTATAAATCATTTGAATCTTCAAGCCTAAGTGATAAAGAAGATAACTAACTATGAGATGGAGTTTCTTGTTTTGCTAAGAAAAAGCCCCTGGAGAATTCCTTCTCAAATAGTATTTCTTAAGTGAGAAGCAGCATGATATATTGAGAATGGGAGTGGGTAGTTTCACTGGATCTGAAGTCAGAAAACTGGGATTCATTTGGGGACTTTGCCATTCCCTACCTGTGTGATGTTGGGTGAATCAGTTAATTTTTCTGGGACACAGCTTTCTTAGCTGCTGAATGATGGAACTGAAGGACCACCAATATCATCTCTAAACCTATGATCCTCTGAGAGGAAAGAAAAAGAGAGTAGTTATAAACACAATTCTGTCATTATCAACTGTATATCTGTGGGCAAGAACTGGACCTCCACTGGATCACTCTTTCTTTATGTGTTCATTGAAATGACTAAACTTAATAACATCTAATACCTCTTTAAGTTATCCATATAGTTGACATTCCAGACAGCCTTTGTCCTAAAGTGAGTTAAGTACACTATCCTTGAGTATCATCAAAGAGTTGCAATCTACATTGGTAGAAATAGTACCAACATGGTTAAAACTGGCCATCTTTTGAAGAAGTTTATATCATTTATCGATATAAAGGTATGTTTCTCATGTAGTCAAGCACAATGTATGAGCTGGGTCAGCATATGAGAACAGGAAAAGAACACCATGTATTTGGCAAGTTGGGAAAAGTCTCACAGAGGAACCCTACATCATTCAATTCACCATCAAGTTTTTATCAAGCACAAGGGATTAAAAAAAAGAAGAAGACAGATGTGCTTGAAGTCTAGCCAGAAAGGCATAGCAAGCAATATATATGTGACAATTAGAGAAAAAGATTCAAACATTCATCAAAATGAGGATCAAATCGCTGATTTACATTAGCCTGATCTGAGGATAGGACTGGACCCCCCAATTTAATTAGTCTGGAGACAGGGAAAGATATTGTGTTTAAGAATGTAGTTTTAGTACCTTTTCTGAAATGAATAATCTTAGAGAGTTTCCTAGAACCCCGAGAAATTAAATGATTTTCCTCTTGTTGCACACCAATCATGTGTCAGAGATGAGACATGAAACCTGGTCTTCTTGGTTTTAGGGTCAATCTGCTATTGTCTATATTGGGCTGCCTCTCAGTATGAATTAAAGGAAGCAGTAAATCAGTTATAACATTTTGAAAATCTGTGCAGATGTCAGATTATAAAAAAAAATGTGTTAAGTAATGTGACATTAAGTATAATTATAAGACCACACTGAAAAGAAGGATTTGTACCAGCTAAGAAAGTCCTGATTACTGTGTAAAGACAGGCAATAATGAAACAAGGCCATGACCATCATGATTAAGTAGCAAGTTTACTGAAGCCACAGCAATCTTTAATTATTTTAATTCATTAATAAATAAAACTTTCTTTTTCCCTTTCACTAAACAATTCCACCATTTATTTGAAGTGAGTTTCTTTTTAGGACAGAGACTGATTTTGGCTTTTCTTTGTATCCCGAGGCTTTATAGGATACGTGGGTGGGAGGTATTGAATAAATACTTGTTGATTTGACTTGTACTCTTCATCTCTTCAAGATTTAAAAAAAAGAAGTTTATGTATTCTAAGCCTGGGATTTCTTTGACAGAGAATACAAGTCCTTGATGGGCAAGATGTGTGACAGAAGTACATTTTCAGATATAGCCAATGAATTAATTTGCTTTGCTTGACTAGACTTATTTTACAAGGAAGTATTTCTATTGAGAAAAATAAGAATAGCTGCATAGAGATATTGGTGTTAAAATAAGAAAAAAGGAAGAAGAGAACATCGACGAAACTTTTTTAAAAAATCCAGAAGAGAAAAGGAAGTAGTTCAGAAGGGATCATAGTCAAACATGGTACCTTTTAACTCTCATGTCCAACACATAATTCTTTTAAAAACGACATAAGAGAAGCTTATGGTTTCACATGAAATCTTTTTTCGGTTTATTACTAACTGAAATGTCCATACATATTCATGTTTATTTATCATAAAAAATTTTGAAAAAACTTTTTAGAGAAAATAAGAAAATATTACTAATAGAAGAGAGAGCCCAATGACTCAAAGATTATGTTTATAGAAGTCTAATTTCTATACATCATAAAGGATTTGTTTGAGAAAATAATCACACAGGGCTGGCACGATATACATCAACTAATGTCACAGAAATGAAATACATTGCATTTTAACATATAGCAAACTAGTTTTTAAGGTTGGAGTCATTCTTAAAACAACTGGCTAAATATAGTCAAGCCTATAGAGTAGAACAAAATTCAAGATTAATTCAAAATTAAAAGAAAGAATAAAAATAAGAAATTAAAATAATCCAAACCTGACCTATAGTAATCTGAGCAATTATTGATTCCACAAAGTGGGAAATGGATAGGGAAAACAATACACTCACTGGAATAATTTCATGTAGTAGTTTAAGTAATATAAATCTTTATCTATAATGAGGACAAACAACTTAAACACTTTAAAAAATCTTTAGTCAATGTACCTCTAACAGTTTGCCAAGAGAAGATAAGCATGAATAGTGACCAGCTTTATGCAAGAACTGAGCCTTTTGAGAATTAAAGTATCTATTGTGTTTAGCCTTTGAAAAATAAAAGCTGTTTAAGGTTACAGGATGTAATTTAGCTGCTTTTTTTTTTTACTAACAAAAAGCACTGTTTTTAGAAAGGTTTTACCATTGGCAAAAATAACATCCTATATGTTTCCTGCCTAGGAAGGTATTACAGCATTTTCCATATTTTAATTAATTATAAGTGAATGATTTTCATTACATCAACAAGAGTAAGAGGCAAAATTTTTCTTAAACTAAATATTTACTTTTTAACATCAGACATATTTTCCCCTCCTCTATTCCCCTCTTTTTTTTTTAACCCAGAGGAATATTTCTACCACTTAACTCTTTAATCAAAGGTTGTTTATTCACTTGGTAGATAGATTGCCTAACATCCCTTTTTTTTCAGCCTCTTTATTACTTATTTTTCTAAATTCATTACTCATTGGCACATCTGATACATTTTGAGAAAAATGGTCAGTTTTGCTATTCATTAGTAATTCTAGAAAAATCAGAGAAGATTAGAATTAAAGAAGGTTAAAACTAAATGACTAAGATGATCAAAATGAGGTTGGTGAATTGTTTTTTATGCTTCTTTCTTCCTTTCGCAACTTGCAAGATTTCCAACTTAACTAAAAGACAATCTTTAGGTAAGCAGTAGCCATGAGCCAATAATGATATATAGTAAACTTACTCAAAAACAACCTAACAACTACTTAAGCTAGTGGTAGTGGAAAGAATGCTGGATTTAGATGCAAGGAACACAAGTTCAAATTATATTTTGATAAGTTTTTTACTTTAGGGCAAGGCACCATACTTTGGGGGAATCTTTCTTCATCTGTAAAATGAGAGCATTATTCTCACTGATTGCTAAAGTCCCTTCTAACTCTATTTTGATGATCCCAAATCTTTATCATATTTTTAAATACTGGAGATTTTTGCCACTCACCACTACAGTTCTACACACTATACTTGGGACATAAAAAAAGATAGAAATCTGGGTGTGAAGTCAGAAACACTCATCTTCCTAAGTTCAAATTTGGCCTCAAATACTGTGTGATTCTAGACAAATCATTTAACCCATTTTTCCCTAGTTTTTTATCTGTAAAATGAGCTGGAGGAGGAAATGGCAAGTCAGTATCTTTGCCAAGAAAATTTCAAAAGGGGTCATGAAGAGTCAAATATGACTGAAAATGTCTTAACAACAACAAACAATAAATGAATTAAATACAAACATCTATACTTCTTTAATAGTCAAAGTCAAGAAAGATTTGTGAAAGAAAGTAAAAATCCATAGGAATATCTTATGTCTAAAGTTCCAAATACGAAATATGTGGCCCTCCCAATCTACATCCTTCCCGTTTTCTTCTTGATTTGGACATGTTTGTTTCTTTCTCATTCTGAATTGCTATAAACCATTCCTTGTGTTACTTTTTTGAAACATTGTTATCATAAGTCACGTCTGCTTTTCTTATGAACTAAGTTCCTTTGAGGATGAGAAACACATTCAAATGTCTGAAGAAAAACCTATTAGATTTTTTTAGAATAAATTTTTGGAACATAAAAGTAAACAAATATGAACCCAATGTAAAAATTCTTAAAGAGTGAGTTTGATTTGTGATTGTGAACTGTATGTCATAATGATGATGATAAAGTCTACACATTATTTCAATTATCTAAAACATCTAGCCCAGCTAGTCCTAGTGAATTAGACTTCCCTCACAGAAGTAGATCCGAGTCCCAGTTGTGCCCCTCGGTGACACCAAGCAAATGAATTCTTCTCTCTAGGTCTTGGTTTCTTCCTATATAAAAAAAGGTTAGACTAATTAATGCTAGGGTCCCTTACTGCCTAATAATCTTGGTTTACAAAGCATATTACATACATTTTGTATATTGTTTCTCAGAATCCTGTGAGGTAGCATTATTATTACCCAAGTAATCAAACTTTACATTTTTCCTACCGATTCTCTCATCTCTATGATGTGGGTTGGCATCAGAGTTATTATCCCTATTTCAAAAATAAGGAATGTTGGGGCAGCTAGGTAGCACAGAAGATAAAGCACCAAGACTGTAGCCCAGAAGATCTGGGTTCAAATCGGATCTCAAACACTTCCTAGTTGTGTGTGTGGCCACAGGTTATTCCCTTCACCCAATTTCCTAGCCCTTAATACTAAGACAGAAAGTAAAGGCCATAAAAATAAAAACAAAAAAGGTTACAAAGTTAAGTAGTGATGCCAAGGTTTGAACATGGAATCTTCCATGAGATAAAATTCCTCTAGCCCCAAACTACCTCTTTCTTGAGTCTATTCTTATTCCTGAAAACTTAATAGATTTATCTGACTGTCTAAAACTTTTAAATAAGAAGCAAAGCTAAAGAAATGTAGGTGTTGTTTATGCTCGCCTCAGCAATGGCCATTGTATGGGAAAGGCATGTTACTACTCAGTTTGGTAGTGTTATTTACAATTTTTTTCAAATAATATTCATTTTGTCTTTAATTTAATTTAAAATTTTAATTTAAATTTATTTAACTTTATTTAAATTAAAATTATTTAACTTTAAATTAATTTAAAAGAAAAAACATTTGTAACAAATGCCTAGTAAAATAAAAGAATTTCCTTCATTATCCATGTCTAAAACTTTATGTTTCATTCTACATCTTGAATTAGCAATATCATTTAACCTTACTAAAATCCTTTGTGATGGCTCACTGTTGTATAGGAAATGAGTCTGAGTCCACAAAGGCTATGGCTAACAGAATGGAAGCTCTAGTAACTTTAGCAAACTAGTATGGTTTCCACATGGGCCTAGTGACAAATTTTACATCTCTTATCAAATCTGCCTAAGTTTGAAGAAGCTTATCTCCAGAAGAATATTTACCAGGTATTCAATTTTTCTGATAGAAATTAATGAAAAATTATCTACTGAGGATAGAGTTGGTAATTATATAATTTAAGGTAATACTCACAGGGATGAAACCCAGATCTCTCAAAGTATCATAGAGGAAGAAATCTAATCCTTAGACCAATTGATGTGGCCCTTTGGGGTCATCTTGTTCATTTACGTCAACAGGACAACAAACTGAGAAACGGTCTGTTGGAAACCAAATATGAGAAAATTCCAGAAAATCGGTGTTAATGAGTACCTTGCCCCAAGCAGTGTGGCTATTAGGTAGAAGGAAAAAGTGTTTATCCTAGTCATACTAATAATCAGACACATTTACAATTCTGACTTTAAAACAGGTACAGTTCCCCAATTTCTTTCTTTTTAACAATTTATCTCTCTTATTGTCAATCTTAGTTTATAAATTCTCAAAGAAAAGAAGCTTTGCCTATGTACATAATAAGGTAAATAAATCCTTAATGAAAAAAAAAATTAATGATAATAACTGTAAGGAGCAAGACTCAGGCTGCTGGCAGGGAAATCCCAAGCCTCAGGAGGGGGATGGATAGAAAATGCAGTTAGAACTCCACTCCCCCCTGCCAGCACAAAAATCTGTCTGCGGATCTTAACTGAAGAAAAGGTGGTCCATTGGCTTCTTGTGTCTACTGACTAAAACTCCTTCACAAGCTAGACTTGATATCATAAAAGTGTATTCCCACAAGAAATTGATGTCTCTAGTTATTGGATGTAATCCCCAACCAAGGAAGGTTGATGTACTCGAAAGTACCTTCACAGCTGATCCCTTAGATTCCCAACTGCCACAGAAACAGGATAATGGAGGATAATTCTAGGTAAGTAAATTTGACCACAGAATCCTTGATCAAAGGATTCCCACACTAACTGACTTAGTTATAATAATTCTTTAATGACTAGAGGGGCAGAAGGTTAAAGAAATGTGAAAGGGGAGATGGATAGGAAAAAAGCTCTAATAATCTGTGATGATCAAGGGATGGCTTCTCCCAAATCAGGGCACAAGCCCCCAACAAAATCTTCTTTCCTTATCCTCCACTATAGGTATTTCTACTCAACTATATAAAGCATTGAATACATTCAAGATGGATTGTAGGTAGCGTTGACTGAAGGTCTATTATTTCTGAAGATCTGTTTCTGATAACTTCTAACAAGAACTTTCTGTAGCAGTATTGATCAGGGTCATTGGAGAAACAGTCTTGACAGGTTGTCAATAAGGGTTAGATAGCCCTAAGCTCTTCTAATCAGAGGATTGCTAGGCCTAAGAAAAGTAGTTTCCACAACCCTCTTTCCTCCCAGCATCCCGAACCCAGAAAGAGTGAGTCTCTCAGCTTGGGGTACCCCTTTATATACCCTCATTCCAACTGTCCTTAACTGCCCTGGCATCGTGGGGTTCCATGGATTGTGCCCCACTTGGGATTCTGAGGTTACATAATATATCCCCTCCTAGGGACTGACAGACACTAGTAATTAAGCCATCACTGAGTGTGGGGAGTTGGGGGGAGAGGGGAATTTTTTTCAAATAATATTCATTTTGTCTTTCATCTTTTGCCCAATTTAAAAGAAAAGAGGGGTGGAATCCTAGGGAATATAAAAGAAAAGGCTAATGAAATAGGAAAATGAATTTCTCCATAATGCTGAAATCCAAGAGAATTAGAAGACAGAACCAGTGAGTATAATCAAAAAGTTCAATTTAGAATAGTCAGAAGAAGAGACATTCTATAGAAAGCATGATTAAATCCTAAAGCTGTTGTTACAGCTGGACTCTCAAATATAGTCTTAGGATAATAGGGAAAAGTCTTAGAGAGTGGTCACATAAAAATGTCTAACAAGAACAAGGGCTACTTAAGAAAAGACATAGTCCAGACTCATCTTTCTAGGAAAAAGGATGACCAACCAATAGAAAAATACTAATAGGAAAATACCAGGTGCTATTATAAAGCACAAAATTGATAAGAAGGAGACATACAAAGACAACACACTGCCCCCAGCTGCTTGCTACTAACTAAAGCCCATTGAAGAAACATACTGGAATGGTGAACTTTTGGAGAATTCTAGATAATAGATTAACATAGTTCCTGAGCCCTAAACGCTCACCTAGTTCTGACTCTCACTCTTTAAATAATACAAACTATGGAAAGCCACCATAGGCAACAAAAAATTGTTTTATCAGGGACCTAAAGTCACTCATTTTATAGATAAGAAGAAAAAGGCAGAGAGGGGAAGTGAATTGCACAGATTCACAGAACTAGTAAGAGTATGAGGCAAGAAGCTTTTGGAGCACTTTAAAGAGACATTCACTTATAAAGAGAGGACAGCAAGGGGGAGAAAGGGAGTGAGTCCAGTGGGAGTGTCTCATTCCTCCTGCCCCACCATGCAATCCAAGAGATGACCAGTAACAAAGAATACATTCAGCAGAGACCTGAAAAAGGACACAATGAAGAAAGGCAGCTTCAGTAGTCTCTGAGGGTCCTTCCATGTAGGGTTCAGCAAGAGCTACCAATGCCTAAGGGGAACTTCAAAAGGACTTCAGGAAAGGAGGAAAGGCCTTCCATCTGAACAGGACCAAGTGAACCCTTTGCCACAATCTTCCTAAGCTTGAATTCACTACTTTGTACTCTGTTTGGACTTGTGGCAGGGGGTGTTCCAGACTTCCAGAGGTATGTTTGTTTTTGCTAACTTTTCTTATTATATCATCTTGATGAATACTGCAAATTAATTAATAGTTAATTAATTCTACTAAGCAAATTGATATCAACTAGATATTCAATGGGAAGCAAACAGTGGGTACTTGTGAATGACAGTACTAGAAATTCCTCAGTCTCATGCAGGAAAAAGTCATAGCTGCCTCCTAAGTGCCCGACTTGCTATTTCAATGGGAGTCTAGAACTAGGGAAACCCGGGCCTGGCTTTTGGAAAAGCTTAAGAAAATAGCTTGGGAACAGCTCACCTTAATCCAAAAGCCTAATTAATTCTCTCTTTTTAAATTATTGGAACAATTTGACTAACAGGAAGGCATATTCTCTTCAACCCAAGCTAAAAAATGAAAATGGAGTCCAATAAAGTTGAAAACTCTGAGCTTTGCAATTTTGTTTTCTGTTCCATTCACCAAAGAATCTGATGTCTAACTAACAACCCACTTTGCATCTCTTTACTTACTAGCTTTGGATTCTTTCTTTTCTAAGAGGGCAAGAAGGAAATGAAAATGGAATCTTCCTAACTCAAACATTTCCCCAATCTGTTGCTCTCCAAAGGGGATATATACATGAGCAGAGGATAAGTGGCTTTCAAGTTTACTTTTGAATTCATGCCTTGTTGTTAGCTTGTCTTCTTTGTGCGTGGCCCAACCATTCAAACACTGGACTCATGAAGGGCAGATAAAAATAGAATTTTTCTTTTCCATAGAGAAGATACATACTATACGAAACCTTAGCCTGAGGTCATTTCCACCATCTACTTTCTCTGCCTCTTTTTATATGTTGAAGAAATTTAAAAAACCATGGCCGTTCATTCTAGGACACATTTATTATTTTAACCTGAACAGGACTCTTATTGATACACAACAATACATTTTTCTTTCCCCAATGCAATCATTAGAGACTCTATAGCCCCAGCATTTACTTCATAGAATTGTTGTGAAGATCAAATGAGATAATATTTATAAAACTCTTAGCACACTGCTTTGGCACATAGTAGGTATTTCATAAATCCCTATTCCCTTTCCCCATTCTCTTCTAGAAGCCACTATCCAACCATTAGCAATGCTGTCAATGGCTTATAAATGATTAATGTATCATAAATACATTTTAACACTTCAATAAATACTATCTAGAAGCCTGTGTATTTTTAGTGAGAACCAAAAGGGATGAAAAAAATCACAAGGTGATATGCTCTATTTCTCCTTGCCAGTATTTCTAGCTGCCTTTTGTCATTTTGCAGAATGAAAGCAGAAGTACTCCTCTCAGCCCTTCAAATATGGCTCTACTTACTAAATTACACTATGAAAACCCAATGTGTCTTCTATCTCAAATTCAGTTCCAGATTCTCTCTCTATTTCAGACCTTAAAAGGATCCAGGGACAGAAGAGGAGAAGAAGGAATTGTGGTAGAGAAAAGGAAATGTAACCCAGAGAAGGGATGTCAAAAAATCATTGTTCCAAAATCTATATGCCAAGGAAACATAAAAAGAAGAATTTTCTCATGGTAATTTGCATTTTAATTATAGAAATGCTGTGTTCATTTGATTGAATAGAGCCATATCATATACAGGCTCAATAAGACATGCTTAATTTTGACTACAGATTGGTTCCATTTTGTCAGTATTTTAAGCATTTTGTGGAAGATTTGTTCAAATAAGAACATTTTAAAGGTCTCTTCTAGCTATGCAAAAATACAACTAGTGCATTAAACATAGTTGTAAAAACATCAGAGGATGTAGAATCTCCAAACAGACAACAGTTATAATTTTATACTTTTAGACTTGAAGTTGGTTTTGCTTAAAATCCTTGAGGACAAGGTGTGTTTTGGTTTTGCCTTTATCTCTTTGATACCTAGGATCATGTCTTGTACATGGTAGATACTGTTAATAGTTATAATGATAATTAAATATCTAATTGAATTTTATGCATCCTTCTATCTGCCAAGTAATTTTTTATTCTTTCTGTACTTTATTTCATTTATTAATCATAAGTGTTACTTGAAGGAAGAAGGAAAAAGAAATTCCAGAACAAGAACATGTAAGAGCTTATTATCTCTATTTTTATTACTAATGATTAATGATTTATCAACACTGTCTCCACTGATCAAACTCCCAACTAAAAAGGCATTATTATTATTTCTGATATCTCCTTTCCTTTCATTAATAGGATGACCCCATTATCACACTTGAATCCCCTGAAGATTTTAAAAGATGATGTTACCCTTGGGCTAAGGATATTGATATCTTCTACCAAAAATGGTATTCCTTTAGTTCTCAGGAAACCTCTCTGATCCTACTCCTATTGTTCCCAACTGACCACCTCCTAATGCCTCTTTTCCTGTCTTAATTAGCATTAGATCAAAGCAGTTTTTTGCTACTTTTCTTGCCAGCTCTCTGGTAAAAGCCCTGGATTCAAGAAGTTAAAAAAAAGCCTTGTTGTTCTCAAAAAATAGTTGTATTGTCATTTTGTCCATGTTCACACGTTCTTCCTGTTAATATGATACTTTTTGTTCTTCCGTTGCCTAGATTTCGTCCTTTCTTCCTCTCCAAGAAAGACAAAAAAAAAGAAAAAATTCAATAATACCTATATTGAGAAAAATGGACATTATATATAACATTCTAAATTCATGGATCCCTACCTCTCTGCAAAGGACTGAGGAATGGAATCTTTTCATGCCTGCTTTTGGGGCCATGCTTGTTCTTTAGAGTATAGTAACATCCATTTTCAACTGTTTTGTGTGTGTGCACATTGATGTACTGTTGCAATGGTTCCCAAACTTTTTTGGCCTACCATGCCCGTTCCAGAAAAAAAATATTACTTAGCCCCCTAGAAATTAATTTTCTTATTTTAATAGCAATTAATAGGAAAGATAAATGCACCTGTGGCCATCACCACCTCCCCAGATCGCTGCAGTACCCACTAGGAGGTGGTGGCGCCCACTTTGGGAATCAATGGAGAGTGTGGTGGAATGCTAAAAGTCCCTGGTTTAAAGCCCAAGGATTTGTGGGATATCTAAGATGGCAGAGTAGTAGGAAGCAGTAGAGGGAGCTCCCTGCCAAAACTCTTCCAAATAGAACTAGAAAATGCCCTAGACTGAATCCTAATGGGAAAATCCAAGATAGAGTCACAGTAAGTCATTTTCCAGCCCAGGTCTTTAAAGAAAAACAGACAAAAAGGTATGTGGACAGAATCTAGTAAAAAGCATGTTTCATTTGCTCAGGGATAGGCTGTGCATTGGGGCAAGAGGACCTAATCACATACTGGATCACTCCAAGACCCCCACAAGTATACCAAGGCAGGAACAGATGCCAAGAAGTAGTTTTGTCAGCTACTTCCCAGGTTTGAGTCACAGATCTATGGCAAACAGAACAAGGACTATGCACAAGAGATAGTTCTCTGGTGAGATATAAAGGAAGGCTCTGGGCAGTGTACTGAAAGGGAGAAAAATTCAGAAGCAAGCTTCCAGTGACAGTATGACTCAGGAAGGAGAAGAGTGGGATATCATTTGCAATTTGTAGCCAAGTCTGAACATCTATAAAAATAACCAGGGCAAGAATCTCAGAATAAAGGGATACTAGAAGTTGTCACTTCAAACTAGCAGAACTTCACAAATGGCTGATAAGGGCTGAGTCTGTCATCATTCTACTATCACTCATACCCAAGCCAGAAACTTACAGAACACAGAGACAAAGAGAACAGTGTTCAGACTGCCCTTGACCAGACTACTTTAGGAGCACTGAAAGCTTTAGCATATAGACTGAACTGTCACTGAGATCCTGGAATAATACAACACTCAATAAATATCCCAAGAAAGGAGCAACAGTACCAACCTAAAACTTCCCTACAGAAGTCCGGCCCCTAAAAGTCAGTAAGTAGGCTAGAAAAATGCGTGTGCTCGCGCACACGCACGCACACACACACACACACACACACACACAAAGACACACACACACACAATCCCACCATGGTGGCAGAAACATTCAAGACAACTCCAAAAGAGAATGACCCTGAAATATACGGAAGCAAATTCTCAAAGGAAATAGTTTGGGCACTATTCAACTAGAAGTCCTAAAAGAAATGAAGAAAAAAGTTTATTTAATGTTTTATCAATGAAATGAGAGCCCTAGAAGAAAAAAATTAATAAAGAAATGAGAGTTGTGGAAGAAAGATTTGGAAAAAAAAGAATTAATAGCTTGGCATAAGAATAAACCTTCCCCAAGCAACAGGTTCTCTGAAAATTAGAATAGACCAAATAGAAGTCAATGACTCTATGAGACAAGAAGTTTTAAAACAAAATCAGACTTTAAAAAAAGATGAAAATGCATGGTATCTCATAGAAGCTTAGGGCCTGAAAAATTCTAGTTCAATAATGTCCTGCCTCTGTGATCTTGGGCAAGTCCCTTTATTTCTCTGACCTTCAGTTTCCTTCTCTCTAAAATGAAGGAGTTATATTAAATAACCTGTAATTTCCTTCCTAGCTATTTTATCCACTTTAGGATCCAAATTCACTCTGTTCAGTGATAAATTAATGCACCCAAGCAACCATCTAGTGCTAGCACTGTTTCAATCTGCTAACATGTTTAATCATTACAAGAATCTACTCATATTTTTTATTACATCATTGATATCCAACTCAATTATTTGCAGTAGTAAAAGAGAGAAGAAATGTGGCTGATGAATAATACAAAAAAAGGTTTAATTTTGGAATTTAATCAAAGATACACATTAAACAGATAATCACTTCTCTGTCCATTCCTCTATCCCCTCACCAATGCCTGGCAGAGAGTAAATGCCTAATCTATACTTTCTTTATTTGACTCAAAGAGAAAACTGACTAGTCAGGCATTGAAGTGAGAGTAGACTTCAATTAGACCCAGATAATCAGCAAAAAGGTACAGTTTCCATGGATATTATCAAACAATGTATCCCCAACAAGTAGTACTAAGTAAATGCTTATTTACTCATCCACCTATTCATTCAGTCATCAACCCAACCTAAGTATTTTTTGGCAATAGATTCTAACAAATTTCTACTTTCAAACTTACCTTCTAGATCACGGTATTTTATTAGCTTACTTTTCACCCTTTCTTAAACGAAACCAAATACCAATATTAATCAGAATTAATTAGAAGAGTTTGAAAGAAAGATTTCCTCTTGATGTAGGCAAGTAATAACCCAAAGGCCCATTTCTAAGGAATTTTCTTTTTTTTTTATTTAAAAATATTCCATTTATTTAGGTGAAAGTTTTACTTGATTTCAACATTAAACAATGTCTATATAGTATAGTTGTCTGCTTAGTCTGATAGCCATGATTATCTATGGTTCTTTTTTTATTTTTATTTTTTTTAATAATTTTTTATTTTTAGAAAAAACTTCCATGTTTACATGTCATGTTTTTACTTTACCCTTCACCCCCTTCACTCCCCCAACCCCCAACTGACCCCCTTTCCCCACTGTAGCTAATTCGCATTTCCACTGGTGTGGTCAGTCAAGACTTATTTACACATTATTGATAGTTACATGGGTGTGGTCTTTTCAGGTCTACATCCTCAATCATGTCCTCATCAACCCAAGTGTCCATGCAGTTGTTTTTCTTCTGTGTTTCTACTCTTGCAGTTCTTCCTCTGAATGTGGATAGTGTTCCTTTCCATAAATCCCTCAGAATTGTCTTGGGTCATTGCATTGCTGCTAGTACAGACGTCCATTACATTTGATTTTACCACAGTATATCAGTCTCTGTGTACAATGTTCTTCTGGCTCTGCTCTTTTCACTCTGCATCAATTCCTGGAGGTCTTTCCAGTTCACATGGAATTCCTCCAGTTCATTATTCCTTTGAGCACAATAGCATTCCATCACCAACATATACCACAATTTGTTCAGCCATTCCCCAAATGAAGGGCATACCCTCATTTTCCAGTTTTTTGCCACCACAAAGAGCGCTGCTATAAATATTTTTGTGCAAGTCTGTTTATCTATGATCTCTTTGGGGTACAATCCCAGCGATGGTATGGCTGGATCAAAGGGCAGGCATTCTTTTACTGCTCTTTGGGCATAGGTCCAAATTGCCCTCCAGAATGGTTGGATCAGTTCACAATTCCACCAGCAGTGCATTAACGTCCCAATTTTGCCACATCTCCTCCAACATTCATTACTTTCACCTTCTATCATTTTAGCCAATCTGCTAGGTATGAGGTGATACCTCAGAGTTGTTTTGATTTGCATTTCTCTAATTATTAGAGATTTAGAACACTTTCTCATGTGCTTATTGATAGTTTTGATTTCTTTATCTGAAAATTGCCTATTCATGTCCCTTGCCCATTTATTAATTGGGGAATGGCTTGATTTTTTATACAATTGATTTAGCTCCTTGTATATTTGAGTAGACCTCTGTCAGAATTTTTTGTTATAAAGATTTTTTCCCAGTTTGTTGTTTCCCTTCTGATTTTGGTTGCATTGTTTTTTCTTGTACAAAAACTTTTTAATTTAATATAATCAAAATTATTTATTTTACATTTTGTAATTTTCTCTAACTCTTGTTTGGTTTTAAAATCTTTCCTTTCCCAGAGATCTGACAAGTATACTATTCTGTGTTCACCTAATTTACTTATAGTTTCCTTCTTTATATTCAAGTCTTTCTGAATTTATGTTGGTGTAGAGTGTGAGATGTTGATCTAAACCTAATCTCTCCCATATTGTTTTCCAATTTTCCCAGCAGTTTTTGTCAAATAGTGGATTTTTGTCCCAAAGGAATAGAAGGACCTTTCCTAAAAATAATAAACAGTATATATCTTAAACCATCAACAAGCATCATATGCAATGGGGATAAATTAGAAGCCTTTCCAATAAGATCAGGAGTGAAACAAGGATGCCCATTATCACCTCTTTTATTTAACATAGTACTAGAGACACTAGCAGTAGCAATTAGAGAAGAAAAAGAAATTGAAGGTATTAAAATAGGCAAGGAGGAGACTAAGCTATCACTCTTTGCAGATGATATGATGGTCTACTTAAAAAATCCTAGAGAATCAACTAAAAAGCTAGTAGAAATAATCAACAACTTTAGCAAAGTTGCAGGATACAAAATAAATGCACATAAATCATCAGCATTTCTATATATTTCCAACACATTAGAGCAGCAAGAGGTAGAAAGAGAAACACCATTTAAAATCACCCTAGACAATATAAAATACTTAGGAATCTATCTACCAAAACAAACATGGGAATTATACGAACATAACTACAAAACACTTTCCAAAAAAATAAAACTAGATCTAAACAATTGGAAAAACATTGAGTGCTCATGGGTAGGACGAGATAACATAATAAAAATGACCATTCTACCCAAATTAATTTACATATTTAGTGCCATACCTATCAAACTACCAAAAACATTCTTTACTGCATTAGAAAAAACTATAACAAAGTTTATTTGGAAGAACAAAAGATCAAGAATATCAAGGGAAATAATGAAAAAAACGTGAAGGAAGGGGGGCTAGCAGTACCAGATATTAAACTATACTATAAAGCAGCAGTCATCAAAACAATATGGTACTGGCTAAGAGATAGAAGGGAGGATCAGTGGAATAGACTTGGGGTAAGTGATGTCAGCAAGACAGTGTATGATTTCCCAGGAATTTTCAATGAAGCTTGAAAATAAACTGTCTTTGTATCTTTGCAGGGATTCCATGCATCCATCTCTACATAACAGTACTAAAGGGAAAGTGGATAGAAATGTACATAGAAATAGTAATGATGTATGGTGATCATCTGTGAAAGACAACTATTATCAGCAATGCAAGGATCAAGGACAACTCCAAGGGGCTCATGATGAAAAATGGTTATCTGTCACCATAAAAGGAACAGAGTCTGAAGCAGACTGAAGCATAACATTTTTCCCTTTATTTCCCCCATGAATATTTCTCTAGTGTATGCTATGTTTCTTCTTTCACAATATGATAAAAATGGAAATATGTATTGTATGAAAATACATGTATAAACTATATCATATTACCTGCCATTTTGTGGAGGAAAGTAAGGTAGCAAGGAGGGAGAGAACATGGATCACAAAATGTCAGAAAATATGTTGGCGTGTAATCCGGAAAAAATTAAAAATAAAAATCCACTATGAACTGGCAAAAAAGAAAAAGAAAAGAAAAGAAAAGGAAGAAGTGGATAGAAGCAGGGCATAGAATTGGAAAAATCTGAATTCAAATTTATTCTCACATACTCACTAGCTTTTATGACCCTGAATAAGGTATATTATTTGTCTCAGTTTTCTCATCTGTAGAATGAGAATAATAATTTCACCATTCTCCCAAGGTGAATGTTAGGCTCAACTCATATAATATTTATAAAGTGCCTAGTACAGTACTTGGCACATAGTAAGTACAATATAAATGTTATATATTATTGTTATTATTACCTAAAAGCCTAACTTATTCACTGCCTATGATATCCACCTACCTAAATCCTAAATCTATCAGTTTTATAGACTGACAGGAAATCATATCTCAGTTTTCTACTTATGCCAGTTTCAAATCTTCAAATGTATTTTCATCTAACTAGATAAAATATTCCTTTAATATTGATATCTCCAAAGTTAGTCAAAAAATGTTTGTTGGATAAATCTGATAAACATATCTGCTATGTGAGCATGTCATACAGTTAATAGAAACAGAATTTTAAAGATTTACAGGATCTTAGAAAGTCTGATTTGATTCACTTATTTTGAAAAGAAAGAAAGAAAATAAATCAAGGTCCTGAGAATTTCTTGCCCAAAATCACATAGTTAAGGGTAAAACGGGGGTTTGAACCCTTGTCTCCTCACTCCCAAGGCAGTGATCGTTTCATTAGACCACAATGATCCTTCTTGAATTTTACTTTGGTCAGTAACAACTCCTACCTTTAATAACTGACTTGTAAACATACTAGTAGAAGTGATGCAGACATTACTTATCACCTTCTACCATAACACAGCAGGAAAATTCTAAAAGGAATTTCAGTGGCAATAAGCCAAAGTTTGATGGATTGGAACAAAAGGAAATAGCACTCTGGTTCTCCTTGGAGGGATTTAATTTCTTCTGAAAGGTAGAAACTACTGAAAAAAAAAAACTTTCCATTTCCCTTGTGTGCTGTCTTCCTCAGAGGTAGGGAATGGAGAACTAATAGGGGACTAGAAAGAAGAGGGAATGATTCCCGCTTTGTTTTCTCTCCCACCTGATCCCCTCCATCAAGGTTGGTACACTCAAGGAAATAGCAAAATGGAAAAAAAGTTTCTCTGATCTTATTCAGACACACTCCCAGGTGAGCCAGGTGATACAGGAGGTTTACACACATTCAGTTGCTACCCAGTGATTTTCACCAGATCCTCTGTAAATCAGAGAAGTCAAAGCTTATTAACTTTGCAGGAAAATGTTCAATCACACCTGAGAGAGGTTTGTACAGTATTTTCTTTTTTTCTTTTTTTCTTAGCCCCCAGCATTTGTTTTGGTAGAAGAGAAAGATAGGGACAGAGACAGAAACTGAGAGTGAGAGAGAGATCCAGAGAGAAAATGAATATAATGAATACATTAATGTACTAACCAGTTCCCTTTTTAAAAATCATTACCTTGGAAGTACCACATTCTGCATCATTAAGCAAATTTTCAAAGCACATGTTACCAGTTAATTGGTGTAGTACCAATTTCATATACATACATACAACATCATATAACTGTACCTAAAAAAAGAGAAAACTGTAGTACAAAATAATAGGAGTATAGGGACCTTTTTTTGGAAGGTCCTTAGATCTTTAAGATCTTACAGATCCCTTAGGCCAGGGGTTCTTTCCTAGGGTCTCTCAGCTTTTTACCTCAGGTCCAGAATTTATGTTTATACCATGGGATTAGAATTGGACTAAGGAAGTGTCAATGAAATAATTTCAGTTTTTTAACTCCTAGAGAGGGAGGTGGCTCAGTGGATTGGCCTAAGACCTAAGACAGGAGTTTCTGGGTTCAAATTTAACCTCAGATATTTCCTAGCTGTGTGACCCTGGGCAAGTCACTTTAACCCCCATTGCCTAGCCCAGTGATTCCCAAAGTGGGCGCTACTGCCCCCCTGGTGGGTGCTGCAGCGATCCAGGTTGGAGGCAGTGATGGCCACAGGTGCATTTATCTTTCCTATCAATTGCTAATAAAATTTTTTTAAAAATTAATTTCCAGGGGGCTAAGTAATATTTTTTCTGGAAAGGGGGCAATAGGCCAAAATAGTTTGGAAACCACTGACCTAGCCCTTATCACTCTTCTGCCTTGTAGCCAATATACAATATTGGCTCTAAGAAGGAAGGTAAGGGTTTAATAAATAAACTTCTGACTGGAGGATTTCTATGTGAAGTGGAAAGATCTCCAAGAACTGATGCAGAGCAAAAGGAACAGAACCAGAACATTGTACACAGAGACTGATACATTATGGCACAATCAAATGTAATAGACTTTTCTACTAGAAGCAATGCAATGACCCAGGACAATCCAGAGGAACTTGGGAGAAAGAACACTATCCTTGTCGAGAGAAAGAACTGTGGGAGCAGAAATGCAGAAGAAAAACATATGAGCAATCATGTAGTTCAATGGGGATATGATTAGAATTTTGATATTAAAAGATCACTCTATTGCAAATATGAATAACATGAAAATAGGTTTTTGAACAAGGATACACCTATAACTTAGTGGAATTGCTTGTCAGCTCAGGGAGGGGAGAGGAAAGAGTGGTAGGGAGAGGATCATGAATCATAGAAATCATGGGAAAATATTCTAAATAAATGTTTAATAAACTCCTGGGTGTAAGGCAAGTTTAAAGACTGGATACAGAAATTCCCTTTGTCTTTACTAATCAGAGTTCAGTTCCCACAGACATGAGAACAAAATTATTTCTTTGCCATGTGTACCCCAAACTGAATAGGGTTGCAGAAACAGGTGCATAATGATCTAAATAGCTAAAGTATGTCACATTGTACAAGGTTGGACATGTCCAGGTTGGCTTCCAAGAATACCAAAACTAAAGCTTACTTCAGACATTTATTACAGCATTTCAGTCCTGGTCCTTCAGATGAACTCAGAGCTAACTAGCTTAAATTTTTTTCCATTTGTCCATCAAGACCTGTCCTGGGACAGTGAAAGATTTGGGCAGGCCAATCTTCTCTCTTTGCTTCCCATTGGTTCTCCAGATCCAGTGAGAAAGTTTTCAAGGTGACAATTTTTCAATTATTTGGGGAACCGATTAATGGCTTACAGTAACCCTCCTCTAGATAGCTAAGTGAAAAGAATTCTCACTCCTGTGGCTATAAACTTCAAGATGGTTATTGGTTTCGATTCTGCCCTTCAAGAAAGTCATTGGGCACCAAGCCTCCATCTCTACTGCCCTCCTCTGGTTGTTGGTGAGGTTAAGAGCAGAAATCGAGCCTCCCTGGATATATTTTTAAATACCTCATTATCATCTTAACAGCAGATTGGAGAATTGGCTCTTTCCTTTCTCTTTCAGGACTAGTGAGGATTTGGGAATCCAAAAGCCATCTGCTCTCCATTTTTTCCTCCTAGTACACCAAAAATCTGAAACTTTCTTTCAGGTTTTGTTTATGGTTTTTTGTTTGTTTTTAGTTCATTAGGAAGACTCTGTTAAAAAGTCGAATTTCTCACTGGACCAAAACAAATTTTGTTTCCTAAAACAAGCTTTGTTTCCTAGGCGTGTTTGGTTAATAATTCATTTTGGACAATGTGATCTTTAAATTGTTTATTATTCCACCAAGGATGACTTTTTTGTGGTAAATTAAACAGCATTAGCTAAGTTGGTCTTAACAAGAGTGCAATAGAACCAGATACAATCAGGAGTCAGAAGACTTGATTGATTGCCCCATATCCTTCATTTCCCCCACATTAGAAAGCATTTTAACCTTGCTAACCCCCAATTTTCACCTCTATAAAACAAAGGCTCTGTGTTAACTGATCTCTAAGGGTGCCTTCAGCTCTGACATTTTGTGATTCTAATATTCTTTTCTGTGAACAACAGGAAACAATTGTTTATGTTTTCTGTGCTCTGTTCTTGCTTTTTTGTTGACAACATTATTAACTTTTTTAAAAGTATTTACTGTGCTGGGCATGATGGTACATACCTGTTATCCCTCCTGTGGGAGAAGCTGAGGCTGGGGCAACGTCTCATAAGCATGGGAGTTCTGAACAGGAATGATCTAAGACAGGTGTCTCAATTTTAACATAGGGAGTTGGGAGTAGGGGAGGACTTTCCTAAAATGGTGTAAACTGACCCAAGAAGAAAACATAAAAATACAAAGTTCCTGTGCTGATAAGCAGTGGATTTGACATTTTTCAAGCACATAAGGAAATAATAACTATAATAATAGTCACTTGCTTTTTTATAACACTTCATAGTTTTCTTTTGTCTCATGCTTGGTTTTTTTTCCCCCTGATGCTTGTATTCAGATAAGAGACTAATTCTTTCACTGGCAGACCCATTCTTAGAAAAAAAAAATTTTTATGTTCTCTGATTGATGTGGTGTTTTAAACAAAGTTTCCTGATAAAGAACACCTTTGTTGAGGCAGCTAGCTAGTTTAGTGAATAGAAAGCCAGACTTGGAAACAGGAAGTTTTGGGTTCAAATGTGGTCATTGCATTGCTGCTAGTAGAAAAGTCTATTACATTTGATTGTGCCATAATGTATCAGTCTCTGTGTAGATTTGAAGGGAGGTTGTCAGGGACTTTCTAGGTAAGTAATATGGGTTATAGGTAGGCTGGAATAGGGAGATTCAGGATATAATATGGGGCTGAAGTCAGGGAGTATAGCACTAAAGGTAACAAAGATTTTCAGGGAGAGGAGGAATTAATCTAAACAGGCAAAGAACAGCAGGGTTTATAGAGTAGGACTTAGACTAAAGACAAACTGAGAGAAATAGACTGAACTGAAATTAACTACAGGCTTTAATTAATTTCACAGGAAGGGACCTGTTTTGAAGTTACACCTTCCTTCAAGATGGATACCCGGCTTCCCTTCAAGCCCAGAATATATGTTGATTCTTTCCCTCTTCTTCCCTCTCTTATTAATTAACTGACAAAGAAACTAACAGGTCTGTTGAAACACAAAAGGGTTTATTATCTTATAAGGTTGATTTGTCAGGAAAAGTGGATTGAGGAAGCCCTAACAGTTGTTTAAAGAAACCTCAGGTGGGGGAAGGGAGGCAGAGATGGAGTCTGAGCAAGGTCCTGCCTTAGCTCAGCTCTCAAGGTGCTCTTGATGTCTAAAGGGAATAAATGATGACTAACTAACTTTTCTAGATAAGATACTGCCAAATTATAGTTAAAGCACTCACAGATTTGAACTACTCTCTAATTTACTCTCCTTATTTACTCCACAGACATTTAAGATAAGGGAAGAAGGTAGGAAATGAGGTAGGGTATGAAGATACAAAGGGTTTATATAAACTAACAAATTTCTTAAATAAATATTCCAAAACTAGGCTAAATTTCAATACTTCAGATAGGCAAGGAAGCAGGTCAGCTGGTCTGACCCTCTCTCCATGAGATTCCCAAACCAACTGACTCTCTTCAAGATTCTAAACTCCTAACTGATTTCAGAACTCAGCCAAAGCTTGAAAAAACTGTCATGACCCCCTCTCTCTGTACTACAGTAACTATCTAATAGGAAGTCTAAATTCTGGGTAAGAATTGTGAGCTGCAAAATTAAGATTATTTTCATTTGACACATATTTGGGAAATATAAATCATATAG
The DNA here is from genome assembly GCF_016433145.1 of Gracilinanus agilis. Taxonomy (NCBI): domain Eukaryota; kingdom Metazoa; phylum Chordata; class Mammalia; order Didelphimorphia; family Didelphidae; genus Gracilinanus; species Gracilinanus agilis. The sequence continues at coordinate 91,095,603 of NC_058135.1, forward strand.
GACCAGAAATTTCAACCTAGATAATACTTGTGTGACCATAAGATCAAGATCCTTCCATTTTGGTCATATAGATAGTTAATGGTAAAACCAGAATTTAAATCCTGGAATTCTGGACATAACATCAATATTATAAGGCTGATGATTTTATTTCAATTTATTGGGACAAGAGGTATACAGATTCTCTTTAGCTATTAGTTACTAGGCTAAACAGTTCTCTTTCTGTCTTTCAGGAAAGAAAGAATCTGCTAATTCCTAGCTTAAAAAACAGTTCTTTTTCTATCTTTAAGGAAAGACACAACCTATGCATTGCCCCAGAATTTTTGAATGACTGCCTTGATAATTATGCCCTACTTGCTACTATGGCTGTACTAAGGAAACAATTCAAAATGAGCTTAACATTCCAAGTGAAATGTTTTGTATGACAAGGAAGTTGCTATTGTACATTTTTCAAGCACATAAGGAAATAATAACTATAATAATAGTCACTTGCTTTTTTATAACACTTCATAGTTTTCTTTTGTCTCATGCTTGGTTTTTTTTTCCCCCTGATGCTTGTATTCAGATAAGAGACTAATTCTTTCACAGCCAATACAAAGCAAAGGACTCCAAGTTATTTCTCTGCCATTAATATAATACAGGGACTGCAATATGAAAGAATGCTCATAACTAAATATTGTCCCTCTCACTTCTCTGGACTATGTTCTAGTCAGGGCTCACCACACATCAGGAAAAACATAAGCCCAGAAGTTTGTAAAAACTATTTGTCAGTTTGCCCATTCCCTGTTCACATGGGGTATCAAGGCACCATTTTCCAACTAGGTCCCTAGAATGGAAATTCTAATTTAGATTGTTGAGATCAGTCAATTCTACATTTTCTCAAATAATAAAATTCTCTCTTTCTTACACTGCTCCACTCTGCCACTGCTGCCCTGTGCCACCACTCAACCTCTCAACTTCATTCTTCCATAAACTATTTGTCACCTCTGTTGCCCTGGGAAGTGACCCCTTAAGACTTCCCTGTTTCTGTCAGTGTTTCCATCATTTGTCCAATCGACCAACCTCAAAATTTTGGATTGATCCTTGATTTCTCCCCCTTCTCCTGACTCCCAAATCTACTCAGCCAACAAGATTTATTGATTGTTCTTTTAAATTTTTTGCCTGCCATCTATCCCTTCTTCTTGATAAATTCAAGACTCCTGCTCTGGAGAAAATATATCATAATTTTATTTATTTATTTTACTTTTTATAAAGGAATATCCCTTTTAGAGGCATAGCAAGAACAAGCATATGAACATTCTCTCCCACAACATGTGGGCTGCATAATCCCCCACTTTTTACTGCCTCAAACTATGGAGAAGTGAGGGGGATTAGGTTTACACTTTAGCTCAATCCCACTAAATTTCAAATCCACATCCCTTTTGGGTTTAAGTACTAGAACACTGGATGTTCAGAGCTTCTCTTCTGGACCAATAGCAACATCACATCCAATCTGAGATCATGGCTCCAAGGTCACCATGACTTGAGCTCCCAGGTCTATAGATTCTACCACCTATGCCTAGAAAAATGTACCTACTATGTGAAGGCAACTTTCTATGACTATAGTTTATAGATTGTTGCTGATTTGCAATGTCAGAGGGACTTTCCTCACCTGAGAACTCTTTTTCTAGAGAAAATTAAAGGTCCAAACTACCACTCCCCCAACCAAAATTAAAATGTATAGAGCCAGAGGATCCACAATATAGTAGATAGGTTTTTCACTTGGAGGACAGAAGATCTCAACTCAACTCCCACTCTGATACTTCCTCATTGTGCAACTGAAGGAAAATCACTTATTCAGTTCCCTAAGATTATTGTTATAAATAGGATTGAGTGGAAATAATTCTTAAACCCCAGAAATCACAGGTCATTAATGTGTTGACATATATGTAGGGCACTATACTGGATTCTGAGGTTACAAAGATGAATTGTATTTTATTTATGAATTTACAATGTTCGAAGAGAAATTAGACTTATAGGCAACTATTCCATTATGACAAGTGGTCAAATAGAGAGACATGAGGAATTGGGGGAGGAAAAAGTTCAGAGAATGTAGCACCTTCAATCAATCAACAAATCTCTATCAAATGTCTATTCTGTGCCAAGCACTGGGGATACAAAAAAGTAACAGTTCAAAAGTTTCTGGAGAATAGTCTTGATTTCCCCCCCATTATTTTCTTCAATTATTATTATCATTCATTAAAATCATTTTGTCTAGCTCTGAAGTTCATGCAGTGGGAAGGAAGAATCTCCAGGATTATGAAGAGAGTTTAATATGAGTCAATACTATGACATAACAAAAAAATTAATATGATTCTAATTTGCAGTTATAGAAATAGAATATTCAGAGCTGTCTACTGTAATGCAAAGATGCAATAAAGGCTTTTGCCCTTGCAAAAGTTAACTGAAAACTTCTGGCAGTTAAGCCTTAGAATCCTGACAAACAATAAGTTGGTGCCTGAGGCTTGAGGAGAGCAGAAGGACCAACTGGAGCTCTGCCTTTGACTTTCGGCTTTGCTTTTGGCTTGTGCCTTGTCTCTGGACAATTTGAACTTAGCTAATTTCTCTGGACCTCTCCCTGACCTTTTTCATAGCATTCCCCTGTTACCTTTCCTGTTTTTCCTGTGGGCTTTGGGAGGAAGGGGGGCTTTGGGGTTTTCAGTGAATAGACTTTGTGGATTTAGTTTCCCCATAGGCAAGTAGGACATCCTTGAATCAAACTATGCCTTACTTTATTGATTTAATATACCCTCTACTTTAAAAGTAGCCAAATCTTCCCTGGATGAGAGAGAGCAGGTTCTCTCTCAGTCTAACCCATTCTTGTGACCCTCCCCCATCTTGAATTTCTCCATAGCCATCATCAGAAACCCTAAACTCCTCTCTCTTTCAGACCAACCCTGAATTTCAATAAATCCCCTTGCTACCTAATCAAAGGCTCTGGTGAATCGTTGTGTTGAAGAATTAGGCAAGGGTTAAAGGGGAAGAAATTATTTTCTTTATTTCCTGAAGGAACTGGAGGCATCCATCTTGGGAAGAAGTAGTTGCCTGACACTTCCTCCTGAATCTCTTCAGTTTCAGTGACAAGGAGGAGCCTTGCAACTCCTCCTTAGAGGACTTGAGAAACTGACAAGAAAGCCCTCAAGTCAGATTTAAACCATTTCTGACTGGCCCTATTCCTTGTCTGTAGAAGTACCTTCCCTGCCTGGGAGGGTTCAGTCTATTTAACCCCAGTGTCCTCTGTCTCTAGCCTGAGTGTCTAGTCTGTGTTAGCTGCCTCTCCTGAATACCTCACCAGTACCCTTACCATTCAAATACCACCTTGTCTATTCCTCCCTAAACTTAGCCATTTCATTCTGCCTCCTAATACCTCAATCACCTAGGTTCAAATCCAGCCTCAGATAATTCCCAGCTGTGTGACCCTAGGCAAGTCACTTGACCCCCATTGCCTACCCTTACCACTCTTCCACCTAGGAGCCAATACACAGAAGTTAAGAGTTTAAAAAAAATTTTTTAATTATCCTCAGTGTATAGAGAAGCATTAGCAAAGGTTTTCAAGTTCAAGTGCCCACAGGGCAAATTCAAGCTGTCTGTGAGCCACCCCTATTATCCCCAGTTACCAGAGAGAGCTGGGGGAGGAAGCTTACTTTGGGAGGCTGGACAGAGGGGCAGGGCATGCAAAAAATGTCCTCAGGCCCTGGGAAGAGGGGGAACAGAGCAGAGCAGCTCCCCTGTGCCAGGGCCAGCATGCATGCCAATACTTTGCCAATACTGGTATAGAGTCATATTTATTCTATATTTTACAACTTGTCAGACCACATCTAGGGTTTTAATTCCAGTTCTAGGGGGGCACATTTTAAGAAGTATCATGATAAACTCAACCTCCAGAAAGAGGTGAATGAGATGGTGACAGAATTTAAAAAATATTATATCTTTTTTTATATTTTGTTTTATTTTTTTGAGACTTGTTCATCCTTTCTTGCATAGGTTGAAAGTACAGCAGTCACTCTCAGGTCAGGTTCTACCACTGATTTGCAGAGAAGCTTTCACTTGCTCCATTTCAAACCTCACCTGGTTTGCCTCTCCTTTAGGCAGCATGGTGACACTCTACTCCCCAAGGCTCAGCATAGTGGTGCCAGACTTAGTGAGGACACCCTTGGCTTTTATTCTCCTGCAGCTCAGAATTCTAGAATTCACAGGATTCATCAGCCTCAGCCTCCTCAGGGGCAGGGATTATAAGCATGCATCGCCACACCCAGTACATATGATATCATTTAAAGAAAAAATGGAAATTCATACAAGAGAAGACAGCACTTAACATTGATATGATAGACATTTCCCCATATTGGATGATCTGTCATGTGGAAGGAATATAAGATCAACTTTATTTTCAGATGGGGAAAAAACCCCAATAACTTCCATTTGCTTACAAGAACTTCATTTGAAACTTAACAAGTCAGGAAACTTAACAGCTATTATTTCTTTGGCTGATAGAGAGTTAGATTTAAAGGTATAATATATATTAGTATATTTCAGAGAATTATGGAATATGGTAAAGCAGCATAATATAGAAAAATTAATTAAACACATTAAAATAAGCTGATTGATCAGCAAGCATTCACTGAGCCTCTGTTATGTACGTAGAGGTATGCTCTGTCAATGTAAATTAGCTTTTTCTTCCCAGTGGTAACTAAAAAAATGTCCTATAAATTCTCCTCTCATTGCATCTTCTCACTTTGATTCTTTTTGCTCTCTAGTTTGGGCTATTGGGAAAAAGATCATGGGTAAAAATTTTGGAAAAGTCTCAGCTGAGAGTCTCCATCATTAAGAAGCACAACTTGAGTATAAAAAATATTTTAAATCCTCATTTCTTAGAAATAATTTTCAAATAATTACTATACCTTATACCAATATAGCTTATGAGACATAATAGTATTTTAGTAAGAGGGAAGTTTTGCTTCATTTTTTAGATCAAGGGTTTTTAATCTGGAATCCATAGACCCTGAAGGTGTTCATGGATAGATTTCAGGAGGTCTATGAAAGTGAATGAGCTAAAAAACTTCTTTATTTTCAGCAAATTCTAACTGAAAGTGGGAATGTTTTTTCAACATAATTTAAAAACATTATTTTGAGAAGAGAGCCCATAGGTTTCCACCAGTTGTCAAAGTGTTCATGACCCTAAAAAGTTTAGGAACTTTTATGTTAACATAATTCTTTTGTAGCCCCTTGAATCATTGTAGGAGTGTGGAAAGTCTGACAAATCCCAGGAATCATCTGATGATTCATGTTCTCTAATAAAAAGAATTTGTAATATAAAAATTATCTGGGATTACTGCCTTAGATGCCGTACTTATTCCAACAATGAAAATTCAAAATGGAGACTTATAAATAGATAATAATAACATTCTACTGTTACTCCTATAGAAAAGTTATTCAGAGATTTTTATACATCAATTGAATTTGTTCTCTTTGATGGACTTTGCTGGACTAAAATTGCCATAGGCATCTTTAATTTATGTCTTCTTTTAAGGGTTGTGGCTTAAATGAAAGTGACCTAGAATTTCCCTTGCAGGATATGAAAATGCTAGGCTTATGATTTCATGATCAAGGATTGTAAATCTATGAATCATTCTGTTCTTATGCCCACTCCAATTACAAACATAGTAGTGAAATCATCAGATAGACATAATAGGCTCTCTACCTATGCTACATGTGAGTTCCATAAAGACAAGGATCTTCCTCCCTAAATGCCATATGTAATGGTGCTCTTTTCTTTCAAAGGATCACTTTCTTCACCAGAAAGATCAAGTAAGTAGGAATAACATTGTAGAGTGGCTTGTCAGGCAGCCTATTTTCAATTTCATTTTTGATCTTCCATATGTCAAATAAAGGCAGTAGGTCCTTTACAACATGTACATGGGTATACACAGAAAAGTGAATCATGAGAAATGGCTAGAATCTATCCACTTAAACTCAGGAATGCTTAATTATCCATAGCACCCTCCCCCAACATACTATAGTTACCCTGTTTGTCCCTTCCAATTATATCCATTTTAGCCCCAACACTGAGATCATGACTGCTACCCTTATGTTCTCTTGGATCAGGTAAGGCATAGTACATTCTGCTCCAGCCCTTCACCTTCATTCTATGTGTGCCTCATTTATAGTGTGTTTCTTATAATCAGTTCATGTTATCAGTCCATGGTTTTTTGTACTTTCTGGTATCCATTTTCTTTCCATGTGTGAATTCATTCAGTTATATTCCATGTCATACTTACTAGCTGTGCTCTTCCATCTACTCCATTCCTCTTCCTTTCTTTCCACTGTATCCTGCCTCAAATATCCAATTTCCTTTAACCAATACCTCTTCTACTCACACCCCTTCCCAAAAATCTTCCCTTATTTTCTCCCTTTGCCCTTCTACTTCCAAATTAACCACCTTTCTGAAGATCCTTCTTTTGTCCCTTCCCCCTTACCTTTTAATTCTTATTCTAGCCACCTTTCCAAAAACTCCATCTCCAGAACCTTCCTACTTCTTTATATGAGATCAATTCTAAAAATCCCTCCTCTATCTGGTCCTAAGAGTCCCTTCTTTATCCCTTAACCTTATCTCCCTAGCTCTTGATTTGTACTCCCCTCCAGTCTCTCCCTTATCCCATTCCCCTTTCCTCTTGTTTCTCTGAATATTAAGAAAAAATTTACCCTTCTAATTATGTATGTTATTCTCTCTTTGTCCCAAGTCTGATGCAAGTAAGGTTCTAGTACTACCAGCCCTCTATGCCCTCCTTCCCTTCTCTGTGGCAGCAACTCCACTCACTCTTCCTCTATTTGAGATAGACCAGGAGGAGGTAGAGTAGAATGGTTATTCCACTACCATTTTAGCTCATTCCATTACATTCGCCTCAACTTCAAATCTTCCATACATACATACTCCTTCAAAATACCCAGGCAATGATGCAATTTCCAAGGGTCATAGATGATATTTTCCCATACAAGAATCAAACAAGGTTAACCTTTTGAGTTACTTATGATTAGTCTATCATTATCTTTTTAGATTTCTTATAGAATAAATTTTCTTCTGTGTTCTGGGTTTTTCCCCAACGAATAGTTGAACTTCCTTTAGTTTGTTAAACATACATTTTTTAATCTTCTTGTTGCTTGTAGTGTTTTCTCCTTAACCTGGGAGTTACCAAATTTAGCAATGCTCTTTCCTGTGCATTTTCATCTTTGGGCTCTTTGAGTTAGGTAATTGATAGATTCTTTCAATTTCTATTTAATCCTGGTTCTAGAATTTATGGGCAGAGTTTCTTAACTATTTCTTGGAATGTGATGTCTAATTTATTTTTTAGTTATAACTTTCTGGGATTCCAAATATTCTTATACTGTCTCTCCTTCATCTATTTTCCAGGTCAGTTGGTTTTGTGATATTTCCTAGTCACCTCTATTATTTCATTACTTTTATTTTATTTTATTATTTCTTGTTATCTTAGGAAATCATTAGTTTCCTTTTATCCAATTCTAGTTCTTAATACATTACTTTGTTCTGTGAATTTCTACATCTCTTTCCATTTAGAGAATCTTTCTTCCATAATTTTCTTAATTTTCCTTCATTGTCCTCATTTTTTTTCTAATTTTTCCTCAACCCTTCCCATTTATTTTTTGAGGTCTTTTTAAAGCTCTTCCAAAATCTCTTTTAGAGCTTGTGGTCATTTATTGTATTTCTTTGCTGTTTTTGAAGTAGGTGTTTCTCATTTATTGTCCTCTGATTTTTCAGCCAAGGTCTTCTCTGTCTGCATAATTGCTATCAATAACTGGGTTCTTTCTCCTTTTGTCTCCTTTTTCTTTTTTCTTTTTTTTTTATTTTAGCAGCAGATCCATAGACTTAATTATAAGTTTTTTACTAGTTCTCTTGGTATTGTGCTGGGGTTTGTCATTTTTTTATGTTTCTTTTTACCTGAGTCTTATTTAGTTATTCCAGCTTTTTTAGTCCAAGGTCTGATGCAATCTGGGGTCCCTTGTTCAAACCCCAGTTCATATTTGATTTCATGTTCCAACTAGAATCCAGGGGCAGTTCTGTCACTGCTATGGCAAGCAGCCAGTATGACTCTCCCTGTAACAACAACCAGGGACTCCACTCCTCTGAGAGAGACCACAGCTGATGGGACCCCAATCTCTCAGCAACCACACTCACTGATGAGTGCTCCTTCCTCATTCTTCCTCTACTGCCACAGCCTGGGACAGATCAGATGTCCAGTACATGTTCCTTGGGTCTCAAAAGTCCCTTATTCACTAGCAGAAGACTTGAGCTCTTGCTCTCTGAGCCCAGCACCCACAGACTCTGCAGTGTCCACTCCTTCAATTCCCAGGTGTAGACCAGCAGGAACCTCTAGGGCTAAGGCTGCAACAGACACAGCTACTCCCAGGGCTCTATACCTGAGAATTCCAGTGGCATCCTCAGGGATACAAATTCTGGGGCTCAGTAAATAAGGTGAGGTTTCTGACCCCACATGTTACTTGTTGATTCCATTATGTTTGCTCTGTTCCTCCCCCAGGGTCTACACAGCAATAGAACTGAGACCAGGGAAGTCAGAAACCTTCCTTCCTAGTTGTCCTGAGATATTTGGCTTCAGTTCAGATTCCTGTTTTTGCTGCTTTTAGCACTGATTCTATGGAGTTATTTTTGGTCATTTGTTGAAGGTATTAGGAGGATGAGATCTACTCTACCTACTCTACCATCTTCCCCAAATTCCCCAATGATCTGTATCACCTGTGTCTAACCATTTTAGAATGCTACTATCCCAACAATTGGGAGAAAATAAATGAAGAGCCTGAGAGATGCCTTTATATCCCCCCAATACATACATACATACACACATATACACATGAATGAAAGGTAGACTGCCAACACATTGCAAAGCACCACTCTAAAGAACTTATGGGAAAACATGGACAAGAATTACATAGAATAAGAAAAGACAGAATAATAAAGCTGAGATCTGTAATAATTAAGATAATATCCACCACATCAATGAAATTATTCATCTTGATTTTTATACCTAGAATGGCATAAGTTATGTTTTCCTTTCATGGCTTTCTCAGAGAAAATACACACAGAGAGGAAAAAAGAAAAAGTCACATTTAGTTCAGAGAAATTGAAGACAAATACTCCTTATGTTTCATGGACAAAGGTTCTTCCCTTTTCTTACTATGACATCAGTAGGCAAAAAAATGGAATTTTGAAAGTTGTTTTTAGTTTTATTGTTGTGACAATATTGGTACTTTGCACAATAAATATGAGGTAGGTAGGACAAGACAAGGAGATCCCTAATTCAGGATCCACTTCCTAAACAAATTTACTGGTGCCCTTCGCTATCCATACTATTTCATTTAAAAGGAACATCTTCATGAAATGCAATTCTCTGAATTCCCAAAATTAAGCATTCACAATAGTCTTCTTTGAAATTCCTAAAGGTTAAAGCTTGTACCTTCCCAAAAAACAAATTTATGACATACCAATTAGCCAGCAAGTCAATAGAAAGCATTGAAGTCAAATGAATAGTAAGGAGAGAGTGATGTCTTTTCCTAGGAAAAAGAAAAATAAGGTAGGATTTAGAATAAAGCAGCTCTTGGATTCTGTCTGGGACCCTCTTGTGGTCAACATGTATGGAAAGTTGGATGCATTGGCTGTCTAGAAGGAATCTCTTGGTAGAAAAATTTCTGATCCTTTTTGACCATCAGAAAAGGAAAGAAATCTCCAATATATAGTAAAGTCTCACTCAAAACTCTAGTGATTGAGCCCCTAGCACAGGAAACATCTACAGCCATTTACAGTCTGCCATAAGAATTAATTACAAAAGATATTAAAAGTAATGATAGCAAATTAAAGTCTTGAATCCAGCAAGTATGTGATGAATTATGGAAATGGTGTTTTTTCCAGTGACAGGTAACATTTGCATATGTATATATGAAAAATACATGTAACATCATATATGTATTATATACACACATATATGTGGTTACATATGGCAGCTTTATAATATAAAGCTATGGCTAGCCCATATATGTCATGATTAGATAAATTATTTGGGATCTGGTTGCCCTGTCCCCAAGGAAAACTGATTTTCACTTCTGTGAAAAGAAAGAGGAAGCAGAAGAGAGGCAAGTAGAAGTTGGAATTGGTGTGGCTGGGCAACCTCTTTTATACTCTCCTAGAAGGTCCAGATTTGAAGTAACTTTCCATCACATTTAACATTTAGTTTACAATCCCCAACTTATTTCTTTTCCAACAAAAGCTGACTGCACAAAAGACCATCATGACTAGCCAGTAAATTTCTTTATCTATTTTGATGGAATTGTAACTTTCAAATGCCTGCCAGGGCAGCTAGGTAGCTCAGTGGATAGAGTGACAGACCTTAAGTCAAGAAGACACATTTTCCTGAGTTCAAACATGACCTCAAACACTTTCTTGCTGTGTGACTCTGGACAAGTCACTTAAGTTTGCTTGCTTTGGTTTCCTTATCTATAAAATGAGCTGGAGAAGAAAAAGGCAAACAACTCAAGTATCTTTGCCAAGAAAACTCCAAATAGGGTCACAAAGAGTCAGGCACAAATGAAAACAACTGAACCACAACCTTGTATGCCAAATATTTATAGTTTAAGGGTTTATACTAAATAAATAATAAAAGGTTCAGATTAGAAGTCACTTTCAATCACTTTCCCTGATTATTTTTAATGTTTACCTTACTATCCCTAATTTATATCCTTCCCACCAAATGCCGACTGCACCAAAGAACGTTATAACTAGCCTGTAAACTTCTCTGTCAAAATAGGCAGTGAACAGAAATTAAAGAAAGTTGCATATGGTTATCATAGAATACTGTGGCACAAGAAATGACAAACAAGATGATCAAAGAAAAAAACCTGGAAAGATTTATATGACGTGATGCAGAGAACAATGAATGAGCAGAATCAGAAGAACATTGTATACAGTAACAACAATAATGTATTATGATCAATTGTGAAAGACTTAACTATTATCAAAGCAAAGATCCAGAACAATTCCAAGGTGCTCATGACTAAAAAGGATATCTACCTTCATAGAAGGAACAGAGAAAATCTAAATGCAGATTAAAACATGCCATTCTTCACCTTATTTCCTCCATGAATTTTTCTCTTGAGTAAGCAATGTGTCTCGTTTTAAAACATTACTTGCCTTTTAAGGAAGGGATAGGGTATGGGAGGAGGGAGAAAATGAGATATAGATTTTTTTAACATAGCTAATGTGAGAATTTGCTTCTCTTAGATAAGCATATTTGTTATAATATTTTTATAATAAATCATATGTATTATATTATTGTTTTTATTATGTTATATATATAAATAAGTACTTTTTTAAAAGTATAGTCAACAAGAATTTATGAAAAGAATACATTATAGCAAATGAACTCTTTGACATGAGAGAAAGATATAAAATCTCAGCTCAGTCAAGAAGAGAAAGATTTTATTTGGAATTGGAGAATTCTACTCTTAATGATCTCTATCATTACAAGTGGTGTAAGTCAAGGAAATGCTGGAAGCTCTCTTCCCTACATGTCTGTTTTTCTGGAAAGATTTCCAGTTTGCCATTCAAAAGTCTCCATTTCTCTTCCTTCATCATCTCTCTTGAAATCGTCCAATTAACTGAAACAGAGCTTATTATTAGCCAATCAGGATTAATATCCCCTTACACATATGCAGTTCAACACATTGGATTATTTGTCTGTCCTTCAGGGAAACAGCCTCAGTCTTGTGAAGATGTGGAGTTATATGTGTGTAAAAAGTCCAGGTTAATTTCCCTTTTAAAGAAAAGGTGAGAAGACTGGACAATCATATAAAAATGAGGTGAAAAAAAACAGGGGTGTTTAGCATAGAGAAGAGTGAGGGAGAAATTTTTTAAGTATCTGAAGTCTGTCATATAGGAAGAAACATTAACTATTAGACTTGTTAATACCTATGTACAAACTTCCAAACACATCCAGAGAAAGTCTCGTTGCTATAGTGACTGATTTCACTATGGATTCATATTATCTGACTTCAACCAAGCATTAACCACAGCAAGACTTTTCATCTCCCCCTACTGATTGTCTTGAAGCAGCTAGATGCCACAGTGGATAGAGTACCAGCAATGGAGTCAGGAGGACCTGAGCTCAAATCCAGCCTCAGGCATGTTATTATCTGTATCACTCTAGGCAAGTCTCTTAACCCTCTTTGCCTCATTTTCCTCACTTGCAAAATGAGTTGGAGAAGGAAATGGCACTCTTCTCCGGTATCTTTGTCAAAAAAAATGGATATAACTAATCAACTAAAAAAATGATTCTTCATCATACTCTTAAAAGTGGCTCTTCTAACCTTTCTATTTTCTCTTTAAACTTCTTAAGCTAATGCACCACCTTTTGCCCATTATTTCAGCAGAAAGCTGCAACTCACAATTTACTGAAAAAATAAAGAATTTTTTGTTAGCTCACTTTTTTTCTTATACTTCCTACTTAACTTATATTTTGATCATCTTCATTCAGAGATAATTCCTTACAACAACAACAAAACAACCAAGAAGGAAAAATATTTTAACAAACCTGACCCATATAAAAAAGAGGTTCCCCTTGAACCTCCTTTACATCATTCTCATTCTTTCCTGCTTTACTTCAATCTCTGATGAGAAGATGGCTCTTTTCTACCTGAGTAGAGTGTTTCCCTGTGATAGGCAACCAACTGACCTGACAAATAGGAGGGGAGTTAAGAGTTGGCCTAAGCTGGTGAGAGCTGAACTAAGAATTTAACTTAGAGGTTAATTCTCATTCCAGGAGATGGAGAGGAGAAAAAGGAGAAGAAAAAAGAGAGATACAATGAAGGAAAGACAGAGACAAAGAGAAATTTCTTCTTATTGCTCTGTTTAGATAGACTGAATGAAATACACAGTCTATATCTGAATATGATGCAGAGTAAAACTTTAGTTTTATCACTGCTTTTCAAATTCCATTAAATACTTATTGTACTAGGATAACATAAATAGAATGAACAGTAAGATCAAGATAATCCAAACTGAAAGCTTTGAAATTATAATAACCAAAAGCCCAAAGAAGTGTGGGTCTATGGATGTAGAATATTATATAAATAGACATAAATTTTTATATTGACCATGTTCACTAAAATATTTTTCCTTCTCATCTTTTTTTTGTTATTGTTCACTGAATGAAGGTGATCATAATATAAGAAAATACATAATATAAGAAAAGTACAAAGTGTAAAAATAAAGAATACCAATAAGATTTGGTTTTTATATTTTATTATGTCTTTAAAAGATAATTTTTTAAATTATATCTGTTTGGTATCTTGCTCTTGAATTGGAGGCAAATCAATTATGTACACACAATACATCATTATAGCGGTGATCCTTGATTTGCAGAATCTGTGTCAGTGAAGCACAAGCTCTAGCTTACCTCCTAATCTGGAAAGATTTTGAATGTGGTCCTGGTCTGCTTTTTAAAGATCAGTCTTGCTTAGTATACAAAAGTTTATCACCAATAGGCTGGACATTAAGTGATGAATTCTTTTACAATGACAACACCTAAAAGCCCTTCAAACAATACAATGGATTAGTGCCTTTATCAATTTGAATGTGAATCATAACCCATCCATGCCCGTCCCACCTGCAAACTTTCATCCATGCCCTCCCACAAGTTCTCTTCAGGGGTACACTCTATATGCTAAAGATCCTCTGTGATTTCTCGTGATATCACAAGGGCACCAGTGGAACAACTAGGCTATTCATCCTGTACTATGCCATATGACTGATCCATCTCTTTTTTCAGCCATACATTTCATTAATTATATCTTTTACCTCTCTAAAAAAAATTCTTATTCAAATAAATACATGATAAAGCTCCCTCATATCCAGTATGTACCTCTCCATTCCAATCCATATGATACTAATTTTCAAATTCTGAAAAATGTTATATGACATATCTCACAGTTACATAATAATCCATGAAAGATAATGCCATAAAATTGCCACATATAATGCATCTATTTACTATTAATATTATTGTCATTTAAATGAAGATATTTTGTTCCCTTTTTCCTTCACTTTTCTTATTTTCATTATGTTTATGGTCATTCTCTTCTTCCACATCTTCCAATAATTTATCTTTACCCTTCCATGTAAAATATAAAATTTTTTAAAAGAAGTAAACCAATCAGGGAGATTTTTTCCATATCATTGTGAGAATTTCACAGTTCTACGTGATTCTTAAGGTCTCCTCTGAAATCAAAGCATCTATGACTATGTTACTAAAAGCATTATTTCAGGTCACCTGGGTTGTATATAATTCAAATTTAGAGAATAGACTCTCACTTTATTTAGACCAACTCAGTATTCACCAAGAAATCTCAATATTATTCACAATTCATATCATTTTTCAAAGGAATGCATAATTCAAGAAAGAAAATGTCATATAAAAAGTATATTAAGGGAATATAGCAAATAGTCACTCATTTATAATAAATGATTATGCTAAGGATGCCTATGAAATGTTACTACTTGTATTCCCTCCCCTCTGACTACTTCTTAAAATACAGACTAGGATATATATTTTATACATATTTTAATAAATTTTTATTATTCTATTTTTTTCACATTTCAAGTGCCAAACAGTGGCAACATGAAAATTGTTTCAAAATGTCAAAGTATAGTTCCAAAAGATGTCAGGAAGTATAAAGAGACCATAAGAAAATGAATCCAAGGATGATGTTTGTGCTATTACAATGAAGTAGTAAATAGAAATTTCTTACATTGGGAACTTGTAGCCTCTCTCCACAATTTAATTTTCTGTTTTTATATCAGGTCAAGAAAAGCAAAACATTTTAAAGATATTTTTGATGAGGTCATAGATCCTTTTCTAAAAAAGAGAAACAACTGTGGTTATGTTCCTATTGAATTTAACTTTTAAAGGATTTCTTCTTCCCTTTTCCCAATTCCTGACAAAAGAAACGACCAAACCAACAACTACTGGGCCTTCTTACCAAATTGAAATAGTACATGATCAATGTACACACACACACACACACACACACACACACACACACACACACACACANTCTCTCTCTCACACACACACACACACACACACACACACACACACACACACACACACACGCACGCATGCACACACACACACATTTTCCTTTATTTTGTTGTTCTTTTTTCCTTTTTGTCAACAGCACACCAGCTTCAGATTACCGTTACCCTTTCCCTCCCAAATTCCTCCTCCTTCACATTATAAAGTTACTTATATGCAGCAATTTATCTTCTGTAAATTTCTTCTTTGCCATCAATGTTTTGGGACCATCAGACAATTGATAACTAATAAATCAGCTGGTACCAGTTGCATATCTTCAAATAATAGCTGTCCATCACCTCAGACAACACTTTTTTCAATAGCTTCATGCCATATAGAAGTACATTATGCAAATGTAAAAAATACAACTGTACTCTTATATTGAGACAAAGGGAATCCTTGTTTATAACCAATAAAACAGAAAGGGATTTTTCTTGTATATTGCTATTCATATCCTTTAACCATTTATCAATTATAGAATTGCTCTTATTCCAATGAATTTATTCCTTTTATATCTTGGGAAATGAGTTTCTTGTCATAGAAACTTCTAACTTCATTTCATAGATAATAGGGAACCATCAAAATGTTCCAAGGGACCACAATTATGCATAAAGGTTAATTTGGCAATAGCGAGAAAGATAGATTGTAGAAGTGACATACTAGAAATTGGTCAGGATGGCTAGGAAAATAATTTGTATTGGTAATAATGAGAATTTGTGTTATGGTTGTGAGATTAGGTTTAGAGATAAATTTACAGACATATATGTATAGAATATTTAATAGCTTAGAAATGTAGAACCACAGAAGATTAGAGATGGAATCTTAGAGTTCATCTATTCTAGCCCCATCTTATATTAACCAAAGCAAAAATGGGGATCCATTGAAATTAGGGAACTTGCTCTAGATCACACAACTAAATTAGTGGACAAACTGGACTTCAAGCTTCCCAATGCAGTAATCATTTCACTAAACAAGCTGTCGAATGTTCTAGTATCCTAAAAGTCCCTTTGGCTTTCATGTTGAGCTTAATAATGATAGAAATGACAACTTGATCATTTTTTTCTTTATAGAATTTATTTCTAGGTATCTCAACTGCTCCCTCCCCTCTCCACACCATAGAAGGTTTCATCTGGTGAGCAGATACATTCACATAGATTATATATTTCATTATATAAATTCATTCTCTGGAAGTAAACATTCATGAGTTTTTTTTTTATTTTAGTGAGTTATTCTTCAAATATTAAATCTATAGCTGTATCTAATATATTCCAGGTTCTACTCATTTCACTCTTCATTATTTCTATCATGTAGTTCTTTCCAAGATTTAAAAAAATTGTTTTTATTAATTTTAATTAATTTTCTAGTAGTTTCTTATGGTACAGTAGTATTCCATCACAACTGAATACAACAATTTGTTTAGCCATTCCCCTCATTGATGACATCCCCTTAATTTCTACTTCTTTTCATTTTTTCCTCATTTCCTTGCAAAGGAACTACTAGAACACTATTACTGAGTCTAAAAGTATACACAGTTTCATAAAAGTCTGGACATAATTCCAAATTGCTCTCCAATATGGTTGGATCAGTTTACAGTTCCACCAATAGTGTGTTATTTTTTTCCTCATCCCCTCCAAAATTTGTCATTTTGCCCTTTTGCCATTTTAGCCAGCACCAGAGTTGTTTAGGGTTTGGATTTCTCTAGTCATTAGTGATTTAAACAATTTCTTCATATATTTCGATATATGACTTTGATTTCTTTATCTGAAAACTATTCACATCTTTTGCCCATTTATCAATTGAAGGATATCTCTTATAAATTTGACAATGTTCTCTATATGTTTTAGATCTGTATCTGAGAAATTGTCTATGAAAATTTTTCCCAATTTTCTTCTTTCCTTCTAATCTTGGCAACATTTGTTGTATTTGTGCAAAAACTTTTTCAATTTAATGTTCCTAAAATTATTCATTTTACATCTCACAAGGTTCTTCATCTCTGGTTGATTCATAAATTCCTTTCCTATGTACAAATCTAGTAGGTAATATGTTTCCTGATTTAATTTCCTTATGATATCTCCTTTTATGTCTAGATTATATATCCATGATATCAACACAGTTTCATTGACTAGCTTAGAATTTGCACTCAGAAGTGCAAAATAAGGTAATTATCCCAATAAATATTGCCAGAATTTCTTACAGGTAAATTTAGTAATCTGTTTTGCCTCAGTCATTGTAATCTAAATTGATCAAAAATGTGGCTGGGAGAAGTTCATACCATGGGTCACATGAACATGCCTGTCTTTGAATACTATGATCAGAAAATAGTTACCAAGGGGGAGCAACACAAAATCTATACTATGTTGACAATGATGTACCACATTTATAGATGACATGCAAAAATTAGAGAGACATCCATGAAATTCACTGATTGATTACTTATTAAAGACACATAAAATAAACACACATATCTTATATTTTTGTCAAATCTCCTTATGGCATCTTGCCATCAAAGACTTACTTGCTGTTACTAGCTAGTCACTGCACATAACATAGACTAACTCTTATCTCTCTACGTGACATTTCAAAGACCAAGTTTATAGCCAGCCTATGTGTGTGTATATATAAGGATATAAAAAGGATACATACAAGCACACAATCTTGATCACGCATAACAAAAGCAAAAATAGACCTAATCGAAAGAGAAAATCAGAGAAACTATATTTTGCTAAAAGGGACCATAAATAGTAAAGAAATATCAAAAAAAATTATGGCAAGTTTCTCTGCTAAAGATCTCTTTTCTCAAATATATGCTGAGTACAGAACTGAGTCAAATTTATAAAAAAAATAAGATCTATTCCCCAATTAATAAAGTCAAAGAATATTAATAGGCATCATTTTTCAGAACAGGAATCAAAACCATTTATAATCATATAAAAACACTCTAAATCACTATTGTTTAGAGAAATGCAAACTAAAACATCTCTGAGACCACATCACATCTCTCAGAAATTACAAATGCTGGAGAGGATGAGGAAAAAATAGATACACTAATGAACTATTGGTGGAGTTGTGAAATGGTCCCAAAATCCTGAAAACAAATTGTAACTCTATCCAAAGAACTATAAAACTATGGATATCCTTTGATCCAGAAATACCCCTACTATGACTGTACCCCAAACAAATCAAAGGAAAAGGATTTATATGTATAAAAATATTTATAGCTGATCTTTTTGTGGTGGCAAAGAATTGAAAATCAAGGGGATACTTATCAATTGTGGAATGACTAAACAAGTAGTGGTATATAATTGTGATAAGAGTACTATATTTATATATAATTGTGCAATAAGAATTGAAAAGGAGTGTGGTTTCCAAAAAAAACAGGGCAAGACATACATGAACTGATGCCAAATGAAGTGAGAAGAAATGGTAGACCATTATGCACAGTAATAGCAATGTTGTAAAGATAAACTGTAAAAGACATCACTACAATGATCAATACAACAATTAAAGATATTTCCAAAGGACTAATGATGAAAAAAGGCTAGCCACTTTTGGAGAAAGTAATAATGAACTCTGAGTGAAAATGAAATATAATTTTCTCACTTGGTTTTTCTTGTTTTTTAAAATATGGCTAACATGGACATATGTTCTGCAGACTTGATATGCATAAATGATTTATTACTTGCCTTCTCAGTGAGTAGGGTAAGTTGTGGGAGGAAGGAAAGAATTTGGGACTCAAAATTTAAAAAGAAAAGTATTAAAAAAATAAGTGACAATTAGAAGAAGAACCCTGGTCAGAGAACTGGGTTTCAATCCTAGAGTTTTCATCAATTTGCTGTAAGATTTATTTCCTCATTCTAAGAAAATTTATAATCTTGTCCGAAGCCTCTATCTGACTTGAGGTTAGAAAATCTATAACTTACATATAAATTCCCTTATAGCATCCCTATGCTAAAACGAATTTCATAGGGCTATGAGAAACACAAGGACTACGTGTGTATACCTTTCCAATTGAAAAAAGGAAGTGAAATAAAATGCCAAGGAACCACAAAAGTTATTTTAAGTTATAGATTCTCTAAACCCAAATTTGGGACAAGATTAGAGATTTTCTTACAAGAAGGAAATAGGTTTTACATTGTTGATGAAAGTTCCAGGATAAAAATCTGATTCCCTGAGCAGTGTTCTTTGCGTCATATCATGATATTCATTTCATTGTTTGTTATTTTTTGTTCTACTGAATTCGACAAATAACAAATATAAATATTTTCACATTCAAAGAAAATAAGAAGGGGCAACCAATTGAGTCAGTGGTTAGAGTGTCAGACCTAGATATTTAGTAGAAGATGTATTCAGTTCCATCCATCATGAGTCAGCTAAGTTTAAATTCAAGCCCTTCTTCCAAAATTTTAAAGAGATTTGTCATAACCTAACCCCTCTGAGGATTCCAAGTTTCTTATACCTTACTCCTTGACACATGTTCTTTGATCCAATGATCCTGGATATTCCACAAACAAGGGGCTCCATCTCTCAGCTCTGGATATTTTCTCTGGCAGTCCTGAATGCCTGGGATCCTCTTCCCTTCTGTGTTCTCCTTACTGTCCTGCCTACTTTCCTTTATGTCCCACCTACAATCCCTTCTTTTATTGAAGCTCCTCCAACCCTTCTTAATTCTACTGCTTTCCTTATACTACTTCCTATTGGCCTGTATATATAACTTGCTTTGTATCTATTTGTTTACATGTTATTACTCCCATATTTATGTTATAAGATCCTTTAGGGCAAGATCTGCTTTTTTCCTCTTTTTCCACTTAGTACAGTGCCTGGCACATAGTAGGCCCTTAACACATGTCTATGGATTGGTTGTCAAGCAGTACAATCTTAGAAGCAGTTAAAAAGGAGATAAAGAGGAAGATGAGAGAATAGTAGCATTTCTGATGGTGTTAAAGCATCTTGGTTTTTATCTAGGTCCCAAAACTGACACATATATAGAGATTTAGCAAAGGCACAGATGGATAAAGGCACAAAAACTGCTCATACACCCCAGAACACTGAACATACCAATTTTTTGTTTACTTTCTTTTTATGGTATCTCTTTTTCTTGACTTCTTGGCTTTTGTTTTCATTATCTTAATTCAAAAACCCTAGTATAGTCTTACCTGACAAAAGGATCTAAGAAATCTAAAATGGCCAGTTGACCAGCACTGATGAGCTATCATCACCTTTGTAAGAAACTCTATGACAAAATGACCAAAGCCATAACTTCCCCAATATTTAACACAAAACTTTCTACTTTTGTTTGCTTCATTTTTAAAATTTTTATTCTTCTGAATTTGGCAAATATCAAATATGGACACTTTCACATTCAAAGAATATGAGAAGGGACCACCAGTTGGGTCAGTGGATAGAATGCCAGACCTAGAGATGGGAGGTCCTAGGTTCAAATATGGCCCCAGACACTTGCCAGCAGTGGGAGCCTGGGAAAGTCACTTAGCTCCATTTACCTTGCCCTTACTGTTCTTCTGCCTTGGAATTGATTTTTAAGGCAGAAGATAAGAATTTTTAAAATAAAGAAAAAAGATGAGAAAGAAAGCATTCTATGTTAAACCATGATCCTTATTATGTACAGCTTTTTTTTTAAACCACATATTCCATTTACCACATTTGTTTCAAAATTGTCTCACTTGTCTGGGCTACCTTCTTCCTGGAGACATGACTCCAATACCAGCACACTCTTTAGTTTAGGCTCAATTCTTGGATGAAATGAGGAAATGGTAAGTCTTTAAACATTTAACAAAGGAAATTTACTTTACCCAGACACAGCAATGATATACAGCAAGGATACAATGGCACTTAGCTTTAATTTCAGGAGACTCAGTCTCCCTTGCCCTTTATAAAGATGAGTCTCTTGGCGGTTGTACAAAATATAGTGAATCTGTTGGCCACCGACACACCCGAGATCCAAAATCCATGTGGCTAGGGATTTTTATAACACTGGATGATCAAGAAGCTGTATCAGAGAAATTAGATACAATCCAGTCTCAAGAGTAGCTTTATTCAACAATCTACTCCATTTTTATTTTGAGGATGAGGATGGAAGGAAGAAGCTTCATTAAGGGAAGTTGGGACCAAAGGAAATATCATCAAGAAAACACTGGTCCAATCATATCTTCAAAAGAGTCTTCTAATTACTTTTGCACATTTTCTACAAATCTGATTCTGTGTATCTCCTAAAACTAGGAGAGAAGTAAAGACAAACTTTCCCAAACATTGCCTGAAACCAATGTTGTTTCACATTATCATTAATATATTACAAATATTACCATAAATAAAAGGTTACCCATATTTAAAATAGCATAAGTTTTGTAAGTTTTGCAAATGTTCCTATGAAATTGACTGCCCTAAAATATTATTTTATCAAACATCACATTTTTTGTGGAACCAGATAAGGACTAGACTTTATCTTCCCCAATTGCTTTCTTCCCTGGATAGGGTAGAGCAGAGAGTTTCAGAACTTTTCTCAAGAATTCAAATATTTTAAATTTCACAAAAATTTGGGTGGAAGGCAAAGTGAAACAGAAATTATTATTTGCAATTTCCACTTTGGTAACATACTCTATTGCATATGAGGAGAAAATAATAATGAATATTTCTTGTATATCCCAAGAATATTTTCCTAGAAACAACCTTATAAGACAGATGTGATTATTGATATTTTCACTTTACAAATCAGGAAATTGATAATGAAAGATGACAATTTCTTCTAAAAAAATTTTTTTTGTGATAGAGCCATTTTCCCTTTATTTGGAAATCTGGTCACAATCTTTATATCATGAAAACCAAGGAAGACACCTTCATAATAACTGGTGCTTTTTACAAAGGTAGTCATCTTTTGGAAGTCTCTGATGGTCAGAAGAAGCCAAATTTCTGATCTTTATTTCCAAACACCTTCCTTTCCTCAATTCCCTAATTTCTATAAATGGTATCTCCATTCCACCTTTACAAAGACAGGAAAACTGAGACTCATATTTGATTCTTCCCTTTTTTTCAACCCGCTTTTTCCTTCAATAATTGGTGAGATTTCTTTCTGTGAAATCTTTTACATACATCCCTTCTTTTCCCTACTCACTGATCCTGTACTAATTTTTAAATGCCTGCCCATACACCTAGATTATTACTGGGTTTCTCTGTCTCTAGTCTCTCCCCATAAAAATATCCCTATTGCTTCTAGATGATCAGAAGCAGTGTATTTATTATATTGTCTTCTCAATAGCAATGTTTCACAGTATCTACAAAATAAAATCCAAACTTCTTAGCCTACAACTAAAAATTCCCTTTTTGATGGTCTTAAATCACTCCTCTAGACTTAGCTCAGTGTCATTCTCTTCTCCGCACACTATAAATATATCCTGAACATTCCAAACTTTTTCATGCTATATAGTCATGTCTTTGATATATCCTTTGATCCAAATTTTGCCTATCCTTGAATATCTGCTCTTGTAACAATGCTTCCCAGACATTTTAGGCTACAATGACCTCATCTCTTCTCTATTCCTAGAGATACATTTTATTGAAATTTAACCTTATATATTATCTTCTGTTAATTCTTCACTTAAGTGTCTTGACCTATTAGACTCCATGAAGATGGTGACATGGCATTTAATATGTTTTCTCCCATCTTGATGCACCCTCTCACCCCCTCCACTGGCCACAAAACACACACACACATAGTATATAGGTTTATAGGATTATGTGTACACAGGACTCAATAATAAATGATTTAGCATGGATACTATGTTTATTTTGCACCAAAGATTAAGGAAAGGAGATCAAAGACAATGTATAAAAAAGATGATCAGATGTTCACAGATACCATGCTCTTAAATAGGAATAGGATATATCTGTGTAAAATTTTCCCTTCTATTTATCCATCGAAATTAAGAGATCATTTTAATCATAATTGTACCAGAGAAACAAACAGAAAATTTGGAAATCTCCTATTTAGGTTTTAAGTATTTTTAATGGTTCAAATTGCTAGTTTACAATATGAAGAAGTTTTTGTTGAATTTTTGTATGCATGAATTGTGTGATATTCTTTCAATGCTTTATAAAGGTTCTTTTTTATGTTAAGGATCAAATTCCTGGTTAAGATGGTGGCAGAGTAAAAAGCAGTTGCTTAACCTCTCCTAACCGAAACATAAAGGACTCCTCAAGAAGACATAAAAACAAACCCAGAGGAACAAAGGGACCCCACAACAGGGCACAGCATTAAAGGTACGTGGAATCGGGGCATTTCTGTGCTATAAGGGGGTGAAACAGCTCTCACTAAAACATGAGCTGAGCAACCCCCTCCCCCACCTCACAACACCTACAATGCCAAAGCCAGCGCACAAGAGTTAGAGCAAGCTTGGGGCACCCATTAAGTCCTTGGCAGCTACCTGGGGTCACCAGGGCCTGTTCCTGAGAGCCGCAAGACTTAAGACCCCAAGAGGCTAAAGAACGTGCAGACTTTGAACACAGACCCTGAGTGCTGGTGCAAGCGCAGGCTCTTGCATCCACGGATCCTGAGTGCAGGAGCAGACTCGGACCCTGAGCACAGGAGTGGACCTTGAGTAAAAATTTTTTTTAATATTACAGCAATTCCTAGGTAGATATCACTTCCTTTTCTGACAGTTGGAAACAAATCTTCCCTTTTAACAAAAGCAAACAGTTAAACAAAAACAATGGAGAGAGCAACCATGTCTGACCAGGAAGACAGCATTCTGCCTCCATAACCCCCAAGCCCACTATTCAGAGTTTTATGGGTAAATAATTAAAACACTGGGCTACCGGGTTTGGAGAAAGAGGAAAAGAAGGACTGCTTGGGCAAAGGATAACTGACAGGTACACAGGAAAACCAACTAGGGATGTGAGGTTTGGGGAATGGCAGTTGGTCAGTTAAACTGACATTCTCTCAGCCAGGGATACTTTACTTAATATAGGAAAGAAACAACAGGAAGTTTAAAAAAACACTTTTAATAGCTAATTTAAGGGTAAAAGATGTGGGAGAAGTCTCACTATTCTAAATAATCTATGGACAAACTAATTCAGGGTTAAAGGTCTGGGAAATCCCTACACTACACTATGCTGGCAGCTAGGACACAATAGAATCTCACATAGATGGTCTGATAGTCTTGATCAGTGGCTCAACTGTATCAGTCCAAGTATAGTCCAAGAACACAGGTTCCAGCCAAATCTTCAGAGAAGTCAGGGAGATTGATCTTGTTCGTCCACCAAATAAGACAATATTCTCAACCTGCTCTCCTAGATCTTGCTATTTGAGATGTTCCAGATGTTGCTCAGAGATACCCAAAATCCACAGGCTCTCAGATCAGTGGTTCTCCAACTCCTTCTAACACCAACTGCCCTTTGAGTGAGTCCTCTGTCTTCAGTCTCTTGCTGTGGAAGGTTGGAATTTTAGCTCCTGCCAGCCTGCTTGGCTAAATTTCTAAATCAACTTTTAAAGCCTATTTCCCTCTTACAAGAGGAAGAAGATATATTTCATTGTGTGATCATTTTCAGGGTCATTACTGTTTTTCACTTACTCAGAATTCAGATTCCTTTAGGGAATTTTTCCTTAAAATTGTTGTCATCCTCATGACTACTATTCTTCTAATTCTTCTTGTTTCACTTTTTAGCCACTTGGAATTCTTTGTATGCATCCCATTGATAATCTTCATTTTTTTAAGAGATGGAGGCAGCAACAAAGAGATATAGATTTGATGAAAAAAGAAATATCCTAACAATTTGAACTGTTCCAAAGTAGAATGGCTGCTTTAGGAGGTGGGAGATTCCCCGTCAAGTAAAGGGTGGATGATCAGTTATAAAGGAGTTAAAGAGGGGATTCTTGGTTAGGAACGACCTCTTTGATTCTCTTATACATATATGCATTTATGTACATACGTATATTTCAATAGAGTTAAAAATACATGCAAATTATTTTTTGGAGAAATACTTAATGGGGGCAACTAGGTGACTCAGTGGATTGGGAGCCAAGTTGAGAGAGAGGAAGTCCTGGATTCAAATTTGACCTCAGACACTTACTAGCCATATGAACTTGGGCAAGTCACTTAACCCACATTGTCCAGCCCTTACCATTCTTCTCTGTTGGAACCAAAAAATAGCATTGATTCTAAAACAGAAGCAAAGGTTTAAAAAAAGGGAAAAAAATTCTTAATGAGAATCAGTGTGATACAGAAGAGGGAGCCCTGCATAGGCAAGCACAGTAAGATGGAGAAGTGGGAAGTCCCCAAGGTATACCCAAATCTTTCATGTACAGAAGTTTCTGACATAAGGATTATATATAAATGTAAATTTATATAGTACTGTTAATGTTCTAAAAAGGTTCAATAGACATGTTTAAGCATTATTATTCAAAGCATGAAATATGAAGACAAGCACCAAAATTGTTCCTGCACTCAAAGAGTTTATATTCTACAGGAAAATGTGAGTTGTTTGTATTATTTAGGGAGAGAAAGGAAATTTCTGTTTTACATGCTTGTAGGGAAAATGGGTTATATGCTTTAGCTACCAATTTAGTAATTATAATAATTTAATTTTTTTTTTAATTTTAATATAGCACTTTAAATTATGTAGTGGCAAATATCTGACGCTAGAACCACAAAGTACTGAAAAAGAGCTGGTGAAACTGAGGGATGTGCCTGGTACCATCAATCTATTTTGAAGCAAACCTTCTAACCATTATAACAATATGTCCAAGTGAACTTATAGCCTTTTCTTACTCATGACTAAATCTAGAGTAGATAACTGCTTTGCTCCAGAGGACCCAAATTTCTATATGTCACAAAACAAAGGGTCTAGAGTCATATTTTCAGTCAAAAAAAGCTACCCTTTCACTAGCCAGAAGGAGCTAAGCTCTGCTGCTTTTGAAGTGTCATTAATAATTCCCCTTTACTCTGGTATATCACCTTCCAGCAACTAGGAAGGAGAAATTGTTTTTCCCTTCTCGTTCCTCCGAAAGTATTCAGCCTGCAAACACTAAAAAGCAGAGACCAAAAAAGCCCAGTAGTTGCTGTTAATGATGCCTTTGTTGGCTTGTTACAGAGTCGGCAGAATATCTCTAAGAGGCATAGAATCCCTCTCTTTTATTAATGTACTCCCAAGTCTGACTTTGGGCAAAAATACAAAGTAGTCAACGTCCATCTTCATCATTGCACCGTAATTTTTGTTAGCCATGCTTTTACCAAGTACCTAGTTACTTCATAGCTCCTGCCCCTAGCTGCTTAGAATTCTTCATTATATCTTCTAGTGTACAATCTTCTCGGGCACCGTAGGCCTTTTTAACGATACTTCAAGGTAACTAGGAAGCTCAATGGATAGAATGTTGGACTTGGAATCAGGTAAAGCCCTAAAAGTCACTTCATGGGCTGCCTGACTGGGCAAGCCACTTAATCACTCCTCACCTCAGTTTTCTTATCTATAAAATAAAAATAATAGCACCTTCCTCATAAGATAGAATGAGATAATATATATAAAGCATTTTGAACACTAAGTATTCTATGAATATTACCATTATTAATATTATTAACACTATGTCTGTGGCAAGGGCACTAGGAGAAAAAGAATTTGGCATTAAAGAACCCATTTCAGAAACCTCATTTTAAAGCAATAAGAGGTCTTCAATCACATTGTTCAGACCATAATTTGGGCCCATATTCTGACAAAGGACTAATTTTTGTTTACTAAGTTTATGGAGAAAATGGCATCGGATGTTTTGGGAATTAGGATTTTCCCAGAAAATCATGGACATGTGGTCACTTTACACATCTGCCAAAGATCGTTGTTTAATTACAAAAGCTTAAAACTTAATGAGACAAATCATACATTAACTGGAGCTGGCATTTAAGGCCCTCCATTATCAGATTCCCATCTGCCTTTTGGACCCTATTTTATATTATTCCCTCTTCATTCACTTTATATTCCAGGCAAGCTGCATTCTTCCATTTCAGCCTTCTGTCTCTCATCTATGTATTCTTTAAGCCTCTCTGCCTTGCCTAGAAAGCAATCACCCTCCTCATCATCTTTGACATCATTCTTTCTTCAAGTCCCATCTAAAACCAATCTCTCCCTCTTCATTTTTCCCTAACACACTTAGTCTGCATCTATTCTTTTTCTGTACCACATTCCATCTTTATTTACTTATTTGTTGAGGTTTCAGGGTTTTTCTTTTTGCCTTTATTCATATAGTTGGTATTTAATAAATGCTCCCTGATCGATGGAAGTCACTATCTAGCCTTTGATTGAAGACCTCTAATTAGGGAGAAACTAATTCCTCCTTCCTCCTAAATCAAGACAACTCTAATCCTTCAGAAGCTTCTTCTTGCAAGAAGCTTAAATTTGCTTCCTTGTGATTTCTACTCACGTAATTAGCAGAAACAATCTAATCCTGGGGACAAGCCAAACTTCTTCCATTTAAAAGCCCTGAAAACATTTGAAGGCAGCTTTCTCATCCCCACTCTTCTCTTCTACAGGCTAA
The DNA here is from genome assembly GCF_016433145.1 of Gracilinanus agilis. Classification (NCBI taxonomy): domain Eukaryota; kingdom Metazoa; phylum Chordata; class Mammalia; order Didelphimorphia; family Didelphidae; genus Gracilinanus; species Gracilinanus agilis. Next base: position 91,123,317 of record NC_058135.1, read on the forward strand.
ACATTCCTTGTTCCTCCTATCCAGCCTCATTTGACTTGAACTGAAGTTGTTCTCCTCTTGGCCAAGGAACATGGAGGTGGCACTGTGGACAGAGTTCAAATTTGGTCTCAGATACTCACCAGATGTGTGACCTTGGGTGAATTCCTTTAACCTATGTCTGCCTCAGTTTCCTCAACTATAAAATGGAGATAATAATAACACCTTGTTGTGAAGATAAGATGAGATATTTGAAAATCAAATATGCCAGGAACATACTAGGTACTTGATAAATTCTTGTTTCCTTCCTTAGCACCTTCCTGTTTCTCAATATTCTTTCTGAAATGTGGCACCCAGAGTGAAAGCCATTTTGTAGGAATGTCTACTCTTTGACAAAAGCATAAACAATCAAAATGATATATATCTTATGAACAGGAATTAAATAGCAGGAGTTTGAGGTGTCTCAGCAGTTGGAGAATACCCACATAAATGAAATTACTGATCCATCGAAATGACAATACATTTTTCCCAGGTTCTAGACTTCCATCATTTGTTTTAAAAAAAGCTATCTTCCTAATTATAGGAGACTTTCTTTATATATAAGTTAGTGTAAAGTTAACGTATAGAGAATTCCAAATTTCTAAATTATGCCAAGCTGAGTGGATTCTTTCAGGATTCATTCTATTCCTAGTCTTCCTATGCAAAAGCTTTGGTGATGACTAATGACTAGGACTTGACCTTTTTGCCTTAACAGCTAACTATATGTATACCTTAGGGAACAGGCTAGAGAACATTCCTTTATCAGAGTCCGGAAAATGAAGTCATTCACTCTAGTTTACAAACAGGAAAAGTCCTTAACTTAATTGAAACCTCTTGAGGAGGAAGGGCCAGCTGGAGCTTAGAATGAAACACAAGTTTAACATTTTCTTTTATTTTCTACAAGAGGACTTTCCATCTTGAGTACTAGATCCTTAAGTGGAAAATTATTGCAAATTGAATCTAAACCTATTTTTTTCTTGCTATGGTAATTATTGATTTGCTGATGTAATGGGAAAGGCACTCAGGCTCTGGCATCCATAGACCTGAGCTCATATCTTTTCTTTGAAGTATATTCTATGTGACCTTTGGCAAATTACCTAAACCCCCTGGGCCTCAGTTTCCTCATATGTTTAATTAGTGGTTTGGACTGGATGGCCTCCAGAGTCTCTTCCACCACTAGATAAGTCATCCTATGATCCCACAATGATCTTTTTTTATGGCAACTTCAACATTTTTGTAATATGTAAGATATAATGACAAAGAGAGGATATAGACAAAAAGGACTACTGCAGCTTAGAGAAAGAGGGGAAAAAAACTCACTGTAGTTACAGTTGTCAAGGAAGGACCCAGAGAAGAACTGGGGCTTGAAGACTAGACAGCATCTTATAAGTAGAAAGGAAGGGAGGAGAACAAAAGATCTGAGTTAAATATAGCCAGTTCTGCTAAAACAACATAATTATTCCTTAAAATCACCGTGCTTTTCAAAATCATTCAGTAAAAATCACAGGGTTTGTAGGGAAAATGGAGTTGGGGGAACAACACTGAAAAACTTCATTTGTGACATGTTTTTTAAAAAAGATAGGAAGGGCACTTATAAAGATCCAGACCTAGAGTCAGGAAAACATGGGTTCAATCCCAACTGCCTAGCTCTTACTACTACTCTTCTGTTTTGAAAATGATATTCCAAATCAACTCTAAGACAGCAAGCAACAATTAAAAAACAAAAAAAAAGATAGGAGCTGAATAAAATTGCTAGCACAATTGTATGCCTGCAAAGTGGTCAAAAAGCACTTTGTTTTTGTTTAGACGTTTTTTCAGTCTTATCTGACTTTTTGTGACCCTTTTCAAGGATTTTCTTAGCAAAGATACTAGAGTGGTTTGCCATTTCCTTCTCCAACTCATTTTTCAAATGAGGAAAATGAGACAAACAGGATTAAGTTGACTAGCCCAGGTTGGTACAGCTAATATGTATCTAGGGCTAGATTTGAACTCAGGAAAAAGGGGCTCCTTGATTCCAAGCTCAGTCCTCTATCCACTGCTTATGCCAAGAAATCATAAGTCCTGTCATAAATAGGAGAAGCATCTGAGGCTGCAGGCTACTGCTCAGGATGCCCCTGGCTCCCATGGGTCCCAGGCTGGCAAAGTTAATGACTACCAAGGAAGGGTAAGACTCAGGGCTATGGCAGAATGTAGAAAAGAAATAGGAGAGGGAGCATGGACCACTTCTCTTCCAACCACAAGCCCTAATACATCAGGAAAAATATAATAAATGTTTCTTTACCTTCAAAAAGACCTGAAGTTTGTTTGTGGAAGTGGTCCTCAGAATGTGACTTGTTTGTAAAGTGGTGTGGCATGGCCAGAAGTTAATGTAAGCAAATGGAAAATTCACATTTTTCTCAAATTGTTCCCTACTGTACCCATCTCTTTGGAACAAATTTGTATTTTCAAAACAAGTATTGTAGCAGAATTGATTATATCCATGATGTATCAGAGGCAAGTAGTGGATAATTCACTAGACCTACAGAAAGGAAGACCTAAGTTCAAACCCTACTTCAGACACTTACTCCCTGTGTGATTTAAACTGCTATTACCTCACTTTCTTCATGATGGGGATCATAAAAGTACCTTCTTCACAAGGTTGTTGGAAGAATCAAATGAGATGGTATTTGTAAAGTGCTTAACATAGTGCCTGGCACATAGTAGGCATTTCATAACGTTTTTCCCTCAAAATGAATATTTTTTATCATGAACTAGAAAATAATCAACACATGTAAATATTCCACATACAAAGAAGGCCAAAAGATGACGATCATACATGAAACAAATCTACTAGCTACAGTCTGTTACTCTTAACATATATTAAATTTAATATGGTGATTCCAATATTGTGCTGCTTATCTGTGTCCCCTGCTAAATCTCACCTATAGAAATTCTTAGTAAAAGGTAATTCTCTTTGCACTCTTGTTGATTCAGTAAAATAAGTCACTTGAGAAGGCAACCAATTCATCTGACTCCTTACAAATCAATAAAGTGACTTCAAGATTCAGTTTCTCTCAAAAAGGGAGTGCTTTGGGGGAGTCCAAATTGGAAAATCTGGATGAACCAAAAAGCCAGCCAACTTTGCCCAAGGCCAGTCTAACTTGAAAGGCATCATCACGCCTAAGAACTGGCAGGAGATGAGTCCTGTTATTCACAGAGTTCAGCCTCATTTATTATTTCCTAGTAATTGGATTTGGACTATAAGTGGGTTGTTTCTAATGTATTTGTATTGATTTTCTGATCTAGATAATGTAAGAATAACAATACTGATTGATGCCCAAGGTCTTTCTGGTGAAAATTGAGTGGGGGAAAAAAACTGAGTCATTTTATAGTTCTTAGATGTCATGAGCAAATAATAAAAATATGTCAGTGATGTCTTTTGTTTTTACATTACAGTCATTTCCAGATATATCCCTCAACCCCACCTCCCACCCAGCGGGTATTATTTTGTAACAAGTAAAGAAAAGTTGAGAAAAATTGATACACCAACCACATATGACATCCAACATCCCCTAGTCATTGTCTACCACTTCGCTGATGAAAGAAGGAAGGTATATTTCCTCATTTTTTCTCTGGGATCAAGAGTCGTCATAATCATACAGCATTCCATCTCTTGTTTCCACTTATTTTGTTGTAGTGAATACATGTGTTGTTTTACTTTTTCTGTATCAGATCATAGGGTTTTTCCACATTTCTCTTAATTCTTTACTTTCACTTTCCCCAACTGACAGCTACTTACTTTGCTTCTAGTTCTTTGCTATTTGAAAAAAGTGTTGTTACAAATATTTTGGGGTTTTGTATGCATCAAAAAGGAAAATATTTGGTCCTTTCACAAAAATTTTTATTTCACGTATTTTTTTTAACTCTAACCTTCTATCTTGTAATCAATACTGTGTATTGGTCCCAAGGCAGAAGAGTGGTAAGGGTAGGCAATGGGGGTTAAGTGACTAGCCCAGGATCACACAGCTGGGAAGTGTCTGAGGCCAGATTTGAACCCATGACCTCCCGTTCTCTAGGCCAGAAGTTTGAAAATAATTAGGCCATTCTTTAATTGTCTTTGATCTTGGACCAGACTCTTTGGAACTTGAGTTTCCTTCAACCTTGGCAAAATTTTCTAGATGAAAGGAAAATATTAGATCCCAGGATGCTTAAACAAATAAAAGAAATTTTATACATTATTAAAAATTTTAGGTTGTTAGCTAGATATAGGTATACACAGACTCATATATATCCATCTCAAAAGGGGGCAATTCAGAAAAAGCATTTTTCCTCTACTGGAATTCTAATGATGAACAAAGAAGCAAAGTTGAAACACCTAGAGTTTCAGAACATTTCTAAATTCTCTTGTAGCTTCATTTGAATGTTCTTTCATTCATTTCCTTTTCATGTGTTCCGGCAGAATTTAAAGTGATTTTTTAAAAGTGAGAATAAGAGAATAGTTAATAGTTGGGGCCAGACAACCTGACAACCTGACTGTCTTTCAAATCAATGTCAATTAATTGACAAGATAGAGTTGCCATAGTAATTCAAAAAATGATAGAATATAATGTTAGTGCCCAGTAGAAACATTAAGAACTGGGGGGCAAATTAGAAAATAGTCAACAATCTATCAAACTCAAAATTAACTGTATTAATGACTAGAACAAAGACAGTAGCACCCTTTGCATGAAAAAGTGTTTCAGAAGATGAAGATTATTCTATGAAGAAATTCACAATTTAACCAGTAAGTTGCAATAGGCAAGTAGGTGCCTCTTGGAAGTTCAAATCTGGTCTCAAATACTTTCTATCTGTGTAGCCTAAGATTGAATGACCCTGCACCAATCACTTATTTTCAATTTGCCTCAACTTTCTGAGTGGTAACATGAGGGGAATATTAGTACTTACCTCACCAGCATTGTTGTAAAGATTAAATGAGAAAACATTTGTAAAGCTAAAAAATAAATAAAAACTGTTTGCAAAGAGGATCAATGATATCACAAATGAGTGTTATCTTCACTTGTACATGACTGATGTGAGGGAGAATCTCACAAATCATTAGCCTCATTCTCTCTTCCAGAATCCTCAAAGTCCAGTGGCAAGACAGAAGTCAGGATGGCTGGGGATGTTCCAGTGGACGACCTCGGCATCTTCAATGTCTGACCAACCTCTAAGTACTCCATAGAACCTGCTTCAACCACTTTCAAGGCCATTGGACCAAATTGTTTTCAGCGGCCCAATCCACCAGTAGACATTCCCCCTAACTCACCAACAGGTTTGAGGTCTGTCCGCTTCTCTCAACCTGGTGTAGTCCATCTGCCAAAAAAGTTTTACTTACTGAGGTGTGATTGTTATAAGGCCATTCCTTCATCAACCTGCTTCTCAAAATACTCTCCACCAATCAGAAGAATTTAGACAGTTCAGGACGCTCCTAAGAACAATATGAGGCTTCTGACTCCTGCAATCTCTATTTTAGGAATTAGCTTGTCTTGGATGGGAGGAACTAGGTGGCACAGTGGATAGAGCTCTGGGCTTGGAGTCAGGAAAACTCCTCTACCTGAGTTTAAATCTAGCCTTGGGCACTTACTATCTTGTGTGAACCTGGGCAAGTCATTTAACCTTGTTTGCCTCAGTTTCCTTATCTATAAAATGAACTGGAGAAGGAAATGGCAAACCAATCCAGTATCTGAGCTGTGTGACCCTGGGTAAGTCTCTTCGCCCTCTTTGCCTCAGTTTCCTCATTCTATAAGATGAGCTGGAGAAGGAAATGGCAAACCACTCCTATATTTTTGCAAGAAAACTCCAAAGGGGCCACATAGAGTTGGACACGACTGAAAGACAACAGAACGTGAACATTATCTTGGTTTGATGTTTATTAGGTTTCATTGTAGCCTATCATTTATCAGATAGTTAATAATGGGAAAATAGCCTCAGAGGGGGAGAAAAAATGATCATCTCACTACCTCCAAAGACAAGATGAAACAAATGAAACTCGGGGTTTTTTTGCAACCACACCTCCCTCTCTTGTTTTTGAACAGTTGATCCTATAATGCCCCATCTGTCTTTGCTTCCAGTTCTTTGTTGAAGTTTGCTTAACCAGCTGTATCTGCATCATTACTAACCACAGACACCAGAACACAAGTTTCAACACTGGAGGACAATAAACAAGGGCTTGATTGTTGAAGCCTCGTTGGCAGAAAGAGCCTTTAGTTTTCTCTAGTAGATCATTTTTATTGAGTTAGGGGGTGGAGAGGAACATAAATAAATGAGAATATATAACTAATTTTTTTTCTCAATGAATGTATGAATGTTCAGCATGTGAGAGGCTGTGTAGCAAATTGTGCCTCTGACAGCTAGTGATTGTTCCATTGTGACCTTATACTTTAGGTCCACAACAGACAGCTCTCTAGAATGATCTGGGAGAGGCAATTCCCAATATGTATTGATAAAAGGGGTTCTAGACAAGGGATATTTATGAAACTATAGACCAAAAAGAAAAGAAAACAAACATGAATTTACAGGAAGGAAAATGAACTTTTTTTTCAAATGTTAAGGAGATTCCAATAAAAGGGGGCACTTCCTGTCTTCAATGCAAAATAGTATAGAACTTCAAGTTTTAAAAAGTGTTTTTTGTAGGCTATCTCATTTAATCCTTATGAAAGTCCAGTATTTTTACTTAACCTTATTTGCCTCAGTTTCCTCATCTGTAAAATAAGCTGGAGAAGGAAATGACAAACCACTATTACTATCCTCATTTTATAAAGAAAGAAAAAGAGGTTAAATGACTTGCCCAGGTTCACCCAGCTATATAAATGGCAGTGGAAAAATCTGAACTCAGACCTTTCTGACACCAACTTCAACATATTATCCACACCATCACCAAGCAGCTTCAAAATCTGCAAGGTACCTCCTTTCATTGCTACATCAGCACTACCGTAAGGACATTGTTAAGATAAAATTACAGAATGAGGTGTGGATTTCAAGTTCTCAAGAAAAAAACAGTAAATCTGTGAACATCTTCCTTTTATTGGAAGCCCCATTGTGGTCATTAAATCCTTTGCTTAGCTAATAAAGACCTCACGATTTTATGGTAGAAGAAAATTTCCCATTGTGATTTTGCCAGGTGTCTGATTTTTTTTATATTAAAATATTACCTTAACCTGATGGTAAGAGAACTAGACTTGGAGCTTGAAGACATGGGTTCTAGTCCCAACTCTATCATTTCTATGTGACATTCAGTCAGTCAGGATGTCTCTCTGGGATTTAACTTGTTTCAGGTATGAAACGATTCAACTGATTCAATTAGATAGATAGATAAATAGATAGATAGATAGATAGATAGATAGATAGATAGATAGATAGATAGATAGATAGATAGATAGATGGATAGATAGATAGATAGATGAATGGGTAGATAGATAAAGGATGGATAGATAGGTAGAAGTAGCAAGTAAATTGGTGATAAATAGATAAAACCCCTTCAAACTAAAATTCTGTAAAATATATCATTACAAAAAAGTTTATTAAAGAAAATTTTGCAATTTGAAGAGAAAATTGTTTTCAGACTATGAGATGACTTCAATACATAATATTTTAGCTTATTTTTCTGTCTTCAATGAATTATCATGATGTAATTTATTTCCTTTGAAAGTATCAGGGAGAAACCAGGAAATATCACATTTCTCTTTAGAAAAGAGGATTTTAAAACAAAAGATGCAACTACTTTTGTTATTTTCTTGACAAATATTATGTGTTCATGCCTCCATGTCTCATCACATATAGGGCTCCCTGCAATAATTGCCTAGATTTGGTAGGTTTTCTATTAAAAGAAATCACTGGTATTGTTTGGATTTTATTAGGAGAAATCACAGCACAATGCAGAATGACTCTCAGCTGCTGGTTGACCTCATTTTTTTGTTTTGCGTGATACCATCTATATCTATCTATCTGTCTATCTATGCATCTTTCACCTTCATGGGATGTAGGCATGGCCTATGTATTTATGTTACACATATGATCCAATAATAGCATCCTATAAAAAAATACCTAATGTATAGTATAGTGGAAAAAATAATGGAATTGGAGTGAAAGTACCTGTCTCTACCATTTAACTAACTTTGCATTTTGGGGCAATTTGCTTTTCCAGGACTAGCCTCCATTTGTTTATCTATAGAAACAGGAGTTTGTACTAGGTAGTCCCAGAAGTCTCTTCCAAATTTAAATCCTATGATTGTTTTCTTGGGGAGAGGGATGAACTATTGGTTAGTTAGAAATTACAGTCACAGAGTAATCTACGTAAGGATTGTATTTGGGGGTCATTTCTAAAATTGATTAAGGCTATAACTTGTTCCTTCTTCAGGGAAGAATTAAATATTCAAAAGTCAGCTCAGATCTTACACTTACAGAGATCTTGCCCTTAGAGAAAGGTTCATCGATAGAAGCAATATGGAAAGAATCAAGGAGCTGGATTTTTCAGAAGAAAAAGCACTTCATAAAGGCAAAGACTTGTTACTCTTTTCCAGAGGTCAAATCCAAAGTTCTGCTGGTCTAGTCAAAGAAAGCAGTTGGCAGATGTGAGCATGATCAAATCACAAGGAGAGTTTATGCCCATCTTCTATTTCATCTTAGCTACCAGAATACAGAGAACTTTACTGGACTTGGCAAACTTTTTAAGTCCTAACTAAAGATGGATCATCCCTTAATGAGCTTCTTCCACTTAAGTGATTTTGTCTTATCTAAGGCATAGGAATCTGCCAAATAAAGCTTACCTGTAGTCCTAGAAGTTGTTTCCATTGTGAACAAAAATGAGATCAGTGAGGAGCACCTGGGAATGTTTAAGATAAGGTTTCAATCTCTGGCCAGAAAAATAAAGCTTAGAGATAAGCTGTGGCAGATAATATTTCTAGGGATAGAACAGCCCAAAAGATTGGTACTTCAGTAAGGATTTACAGGATATTAGAGAATGGAACCCCGGATGTTTGTAGAAGAGAAAAGTCATTTATAAATGTTTAGCTTCTCTGTGGTGGTTTTTTGGAAACAAATGGACAGCTATGATTCCTTCCTTCCTCCCACCAAAAACAGGGGGAGCAAAAAATCTTGGTGCACACAAAGTGGTTCAGGATTTATGAAAGAAGAGAGCTTTTTTATTTCCTTCAATGTATCATTTTCATTCACAATAAGTAAACCACAATCAGAGCATCTAAAGGAGTGCTATGAAATTCATTAGATCCAGAGATATATATTACCTCAAGGATCTGGGCTTTCACCAGAGTGGGTATATCCTCTACTAATGTAGATTCCACTGTAACACCCTAGGAGATAACATTTCAGAGTTCCAAACTTGGAATCAAAAAGATCTGAGTTCAAATCCTACTTAGCATAATTATGTGTTCCCTGGCAAGTCATTCAAATATCTCTGAAGCTCTATTTCCTCATATATGAAATGGAGCTAAAAGGACCTTTCTTCCCTTTTTCCCATCTTCTTTCTTTCCTCCCTCCCTCCCTTCTTCCTAGCTCAGAGTTGTTATGAGGATTAAATGAGATAATATCTGCAAAGAGCTTTGCAAAGCTTAAATTGCTATATAAATGCAAGCTTTTGGTATATTTCCTTTTAACAAATATTGTATTAATGCACTCTTCTTTCTTATGTCACTTCCCTCCCATTCCCCCAAATTCAAAACCAAGAAATAGAGCTTGGTAGATAATCTACACAATTTGATGACACCCCCCCCACTCCCCCAATATTGTCTAAATTGGAACCTACTAAAGGTCATAAGCCTCTTTAAATTTAGCTGAGTTGGTTCTCAGACAACAGAAAGGGAGAGGGAGGGGGAGAGAGGAGAAGGGGGAGGGAGAAACAGAGACAAAAGAGTGGGGAGAAAGAAAGGGAGGGAGAGAGGGTGTTAGGGGGAGAGAGGGGAGATAGGAGGAGAGATAGAGAAGATAGGAAGAGAAAAGAAGGGAAGGGAAGGGAAGGAAAGGGAAGGGAAGGGAAGGGAAGGGAAGGGAAGG
>NC_058135.1:91133666-91173874 GCF_016433145.1 Gracilinanus agilis
TCTCTCTCTCTCTCTCTCTCTCTCTCTCTCTCTCTCTCTCTCTCTCTCTCTCTCTCTCTCTCTCTCTCTCTCTCTCTCTCTCTCTCTCGATACTGCCCATTCTAAAGATGACTCCCTTCCTTTCCTCCTGAGTGAGGTAGGAGGGCTCCAATCAGAGGCTTGGGAAAGGGGCATCAGAAAGTGCACACATTGGAGTAGCAGGAGGAAGGGAGGCTTTTAAGGATGGAATCTTAGCTCCCCAAAAGTAAGGTGGCCGTCCACTCATGACTGGTGACTTTTCTTTCTCTGTCCTCCTGCTTTTTGTTATGTAATAAATAATTATAATTTAGATGTGGTCTGCAGAGAATTTTAATCCTAATAGCTGATGGCACAGTGGATAGAACACTGGCTCAGAATTAGAAAGACCCAAATTCAAAACCAGCCTCCAATTCTTCTTAAGCTGTGTGACTCTGGGCATGTCTAGTTAACCTCTCTTTGCCTCAATTTCCTCAACTATAAAATGGGGATAGTAATAGCATTTACCTGCCAGCATTGTTGTGAGAATCTAATGAGATCATATTTGTAAAACATTTAGCATAGTACCTGGCCCCTAATAGGGGCTATATCAATGCTCCTTCCTTTTCCTTCTCCTATGCTACCATCTTAGTCTTTATATATCAAAATGTTTGTGTTTATTGATTAAATTCACAATAAAAATTTTCATTTAGAAATTGCACAAAGTCCCCAGAAATATATACTGGGCTATGCTTTAGTGGCACCACAGGCACACACCCAGAATCCTCTCTGCTCAAGGTCCTGCTCTCCTACTATTGGGAATAAATTAAGCATTTGGGGGTGATTGGGGTCAGATTACCTTTAAGGCACAGCTAGAAAGGCCATGATTCTAGCTGTGCCTTAAAAGTAATCTAATCACCCCCAACTGCTTAATTTATTCCCAATGCTACCCTTCCTTAAGCTCCCCAGGGGCAAAGGTGCAAGAAGTAAGGACTGTCTGAAGCCAGTAGAGGAGGGTTCTGTGGTCAAAGGAAACTCCTTTGGGTATGAGTATTGATGAGTAAAAAGAAATCTTTGCTATGAAGGTGATTATGGCTTCACAGCAGAAAGATGCTAAGCCTGAGTGAGCTGGCTGAGACTTACCCATCTCTTCCAGAAGGTAAACAGCAATTCTTTTGATCTATAGGGGATGCGCAGTCATATTTCAAGCCATCATTTTGCATGGAGAGGTGCTTCAGTTGCCTCATTAACAAAATGGAGAGCAGATGACTTTCTCCTTTGCTGGCAATGAGAAGGTGAACAAATGGATATTTTTCCAAAGTGTTGTGACCTTTTCAAGAAAGGTTCCATCTACATTCCAAGTGGTTTTTATTTACTAGATTTCTGCTATGAAGCTCTTTGGGCTGAGATGATTTGTTCCTATTAGAGTGAGACTAGACAAGAGAACCTCTGTCCTTCTAACAGGTCCAGAAAACATTCTCCCTCATGCCATCCCATAAATAGGTTTAAAGGAAGCTGCTTTGAGAAATGTGTGATGATAAAAAATGGGGAAACCTGCCCTCCACTTCAGGACACGCACGAGTATATGGGGACTGTTTTCTGTCTGCTTACTTCATGAAGAAAAACCTTTTAATGGACTATTTAACCAGAAGCGGGTGTGCATACAAAAGGCTCCAATGGGGAAACTCCATTTTTGCCCCACTGTTAGCTTTTGGAGTGAGGAAGAAGAAAAAGTATTGGGGACCTCCAAATGAGGAAGCTGGGAAATCTGATAATGCTATTTTTATTTCTCTATTATGTCTCATTCTTTCCTGTTCTTGGGTGAATCAGAGAGAGAATGGAATAAATATAGCTTTTGAAACATTTATGGGTCACCAGGAGGTCCAATAACTATTGTCCATAGGAGAGGACGCTGGCAGACAAGGTCAATGAGAAGCTAGTCATAAGGAACAACCTGCTTGATACGGTCCAGCAGTAGGTACATAGACCAGCTCTGAAGACCAGGGAGTGACTTGTCCATTAGCTATGCCTCCCTCAGAAGTGAACTTGGAGGGAGGAATATTTTATAATAATCATTTTAATTGTGAGTCCACTATACACCAGGATTCAGATGTAGAAAGGAGAGTGTGCCTAGGTTTGGAAGGGTGTTTTCCATGCTTTTGTCATCTTTTTAGTAAATATACCTTTGAAAAGATAAATGACATTAACTGGTTATAACTGACATCAAGGAGATATCAATTAGTTAACCTCATACTAAGGCTCGAATCACTGGTTAGATGATATTAATTGGGGTACATGGTGTGTTCAGGGAGGACTAGCACCTCTGGTGTGAGGGCTTTCTAAGCTCTTTTCAGGGCTGCTCGTCCACTTTGGTGTCTATCTTTCATTCAACTCTCTCCCATGACTTCAATAAGCTGTAGCATGTGCAGTGGCCACACACCAGTGAAACTGTCTGGGCAGATGTGCTAAACCAGGCTGATGGTAACTGGCAGGTCCCAAAACCATTGGTGGATTAGGAGGGAATTTATGCCAAGCATGTGAAGACTTACGCCAGTGGAATGGGCAATTGTGAACAATTTGTTCCAATGGGCCATTGGACTTCCACTACTCTGGAAGAGAGAATGAGCTCAATGACTGTGTGCAACTCTAATTCACTGAAATCCAATTCCCTGGCAAGTCAAGACATCACCCCATGATGTCACTGATCCTCTTCAAAAACAAAGGATAAGCAACAGAAATATCAACAGGATGGTATTGAGAAGAAACTGAACAACACTGGTCAATTCATATTAAGGATATATGTTAGATAGAGGCTCAGGAGTGAGAAGACCCTTAGGAAGAGGCAAACACGCTCTGGGAACCTAACCTGACATGTGAGTGGTAACTGGAATAATGACCCCTTGAGACCATAAGGGTTAAACTTTTTTAAAGCAAGAAATGTTTAACATGCAGGAAGGTTACTGACAAAAAGTCTTGTTGTTCAGCCACAGTGGAAGATTTATATTTTGCTAACATTTAGAAGATTTCTCAGGGATGTGGGGCATTGTTTATATATCATTCAAATTCACTCCAAAGCTGAAAAAGACATCTGGTCCCTGAGTGATCTTTATAAAAACATTCAAAAGCCTTGGGAGTTGCTGGTAGGTTATTTCTGGAGACCAACTTTGCCAAAAGTAAAACACACCTTCCAATAGTCTCTGGATGTTCAAAAATTTGTTTAAGTATGCTTGGATCTAGACCAGAAAAGATTCAAATTTATATGTACCTTCATGAAGGATTCATTGGTTTTCAATTAAATTGTATAAACATGAATTAAGGTGCCACTAATAACAAAGAATTAAAATAAAGGATAAAAAGAAGGATAAAAAGAAGGAAACTTCTGGCTTCAATGAGTTTATATTTTAATGGTAAGAGGTGTAAATTCAAAGGGTGTACAAAGTAAATATGAAGTATTTTTTTCTTTTTTAAAATTCTTATCTTTTCTCTTAGTATCAATTCTAAGACAGAAGAACGGCAAGGGTTAGGCAATCAGGTTTAAGTGACTTGCCTAGAGTCGCATAGTTAGGAAGTGTCTGAGGCCAGATTTTAACCCAGATCCTCCCAATTCCAGATGTAGCACTCTATCCATAGTGCTACCTAGCTGCCCCCAAGGTATTTTTTAAGTGGGGAGGGCACTAATAATTGTAAGGGTCAAAGTAGAGATGATCCTTGAGCTGAACCCTAAAAAGCCTAAATATGACAAAAACCCATGGTACAAAAACCCTGAACATCCCTATTTTGCTACCTGTATTGTTGATGCATTCTAAAGGACTGAGTTAAAGACAATGTTGGCTTTTTTGGAAAAAGTTGTCCAGCATAGATAGTTTAGACATAAAAATAGATAATTTAGACATAAAATGCATGGTATAGTGGAACAATCAGAAAACCTGGTGCAAGGCTTAACTCTTCCACTCACTAGCTGAGAGTTGTTGTAAAAGAATTGTAAATCATAGTATAAAATGATGAAAGTTGATTTGATGTCCTTGGGCAAGTCATTTGATTCCTCTAAGGTTCAATTTTATTGTCTTTAAAATGGAAATAATGATACTTTTTTAATCTCCCTTACATTATCATCTATTCCTATTACTATTCATATAATAGTAGTAGTAAATAGAATCACTGTAGGGGTTGTGGAACAGCACTAAAAGGAATGAAAAGATTATTCTATTAAAATTCCAAACCTACTGAAAGGAGGGCAGGGAGAAGGGAATATAAGGAAGAGTATAGGCCAGTAGATTTAGAAAATTCACTATTGGTGATTTCTTTGTGGTAGTTTTTATAGGGTAGCAGCTAACAAACATCGAATTGAGCTATTTTCAGTATCTCCAGAGAAGTTTCTTCCAGAGGCTGTTCAATCTGAAAGCCCCAGATAATTTGTGTTACCATAGGAAAGAAGAGGAAATAGCTGTCAGGCTGTGTAAGGGAATGAGGCCAATTAATTGTTGCATCCCACTGCTGTAAAGTTGAATTTGTGGATGGAGCCCATCTAATAGAAGACACACAGAGTGGCTATTTCAGGTTCTGACTGACCTGGTGGAGGGTTTGGAGCTGACTTCTGGCCATGTGTGAGGCAAGGCTGAAGTTTTTGCGCCGTGATATATTAAAGAATTTCCTTGTTGGCTATAGAAATATCAAAGCTGATGATGCATTGGTAAGTATTTTGTTCTCTTCACTCCATGCTGCCCATAGCTACAGCCTCCATCTCCATCTGGAATTGGAAGTTGTGTTCCTATGAAACTGGGCTCTGATTGGTGGGTATTTTAACTAATCTCGCCTAGTCTCAGCTACTATGTTTCCTCCATATGCTCAATCAACACTTCCATTCCTGACAAGGACATTAAATTAGATGTCTTATTACCCCCATCACTATTCTCTTTGATTTTTCCATCCAAGACATTCCTCTTTGGCTACTACCCGCCAGTGCATGTATTTCTTTTCCTGTTAAAATATATGGTCTTTTGTCTGACTTTTGGTTCAGCCATAACACTGCTGGGTTTATACCCCCAAGAGATCATAAGGAAAAAGACTTTTACAAAAATATTTATAGCTGTGCTCTTTGTAGTGGCAAAAAAATTGGAAAATGAGGGGATGCCCTTCAATTGGGGAATGGCTGAACAAATTGTGTGATCTGTTGTTGATGGAATACTATTATGCTCAAAGGAATAATGAACTGGAGTAATTCTATTTGAACTGGAATGACCTCCAGGAATTGATGCAGAATGAAAGGAGCAGAACCAGGAAAACCTTATACACAGAAATGGATACACTGTGGTACAATCGAATGTAATGGACTTCTGTACTAGCAGCAATGCAATGACCCAGGACAATTCTGAGGGATTTATGAGAAAGAACGCTGTCCACATCCAGAGAAAGAACTGTGGGAGTAGAAACACAGAAGAAAAACAACTTCTTGATCATATAGGACAATGGGGAAGTGATTGGGGATGTAGACTCTAAGCAATCACCCTAATGCAAATATTAATAATATGGGAATAGGTCTTGATCAATGACACATGTAAAACCCAGTGTAATTGTACATTGGCTATGGGAGGAGGGTGAGAGGAGGGGAGGGGAATAACATGAATCATAAAAGCCTGGGCAAATATTCTAAATTTATTAATTAAATTAAAATTTTTAAATCACAAAAAAAGAAAAGAAAATATATGGTCTTTGAGGGCAAAGACCCTCTTGACTATTTCTGTAGTCTTAGTTCTTAGCAGAGTATTTAAAATATAGTAAGAACTTAAATGTTTATTTATTCATTCAATTCTTTGCAAATAAAAGAGAGCAAACACTTTATTAATCTTGTTCTTCCCTTTTGGCTCTGAATTGTTTCAGCATTGATCTGGATTACCTCCTAAGATAAGTCTTTGGAGAAGGGTAGCTCGTTCTACACTCCAACCCAGCATCTGTGAGGATATAAATCCATGCCATCTACAACACATGTCCTACCTAGGTAAGCCCAAGACTGGATTTAGACTGCCTCTTTTGTATTTGTACTTTTCTAATCTTAGATGGGTTGTAACTGAATGAGGCCATGAGAGGTGTCCCTAAAACTACTGCCACAGATTGAGCTGCCAAGCTAGCTGTAATCAAACTACCAAAATACCTTGAGAGAGAAACAGGAGGTGGCATGTATGAGACAGGACAAACCACTGTTACTCTTCAACACTACCACCTCCTCTTAGACCATGGTGGAGATAGCCCGGGAGCCCATGCTCAAGAGACCCAAGAATAGCAGTACTATTTGTACTCGATTTTTTTTTGTACATATGTACAAGTTGTAATTATTTGGGCAGTTTGCTGCTGAGGTGTCAAGTAAAATGTCTATTTAGTGGAGTAAGAAATTACTTTACGTTCTGATGAGTTTAGTGTCCCAATAGCAGTTCATAATAATAATTAGAAATACCAAAATCTTTTTTTAAGTTATCCCATTAAACATATGATTATGAGAAGTCTATGATGAGCATTACATTTATGTGCAGAAATAAATGACCTGTTCCATGTCTGATTCATTCTGTGTATTAAACACCTTTTTATTTCCTCTTTGTGGGGATTCCTTCACTTGAGCCCTAACCTAAACTATGAATAGAACCAACCTGAGGCCACTGAGGTACAGTTAACAAGCAGAAGGAAAAATAAGACTGACCCCTAATATTGGAAACAGGCTCTCTAAGACTGAACCTGGTCCAAAATGGATACATATGCATAGACAGAGTATGATGGAGTTTCTGTAGGCCCAGCAGGGTCCTCCTTCACATTAGACCACTCCCAAGCAAATTTAGTAAACTCATTGACCATCCTTTAACTTCACTACTGCCCCCATGGAACTTAAGAGAAAGCGAAGTTGTTTATTCAGGCAAAAGACCATATAGAGCTTACTAAGAACAACAAATTTTCAGAAGCCTGCCTTTGTCATTGAAGTGACAAGTCAAAATGTTTGTTAATGGATTAAAAACTTTGGTGAGTGGGGGCAGCTGGGTAGCTCAGTGGAGTGAGAGTCAGGCCTAGAAACAGGAGGTCCTAGGTTCAAACCCGGCCTCAGCCACTTCCCAGCTGTGTGACCCTGGGCAAGTCACTTGACCCCTTACCAATCTTCCACCTATGAGACAATACACCGAAGTACAAGGGTTTAAAAAAAAAAAAAAAAAACTTTGGTGAGTAAAGAAAATAGATGCTGAAAGAATCAAAGGAATGGACTGACTGTTCATCATATGGTCAAAATAAAACTGGTTGCTGGTAAATTTATCACAGAAGGATTAAAAAAGAATAAATTATAATGAACATATCCTAACACTGGCTTTTTTCTACTGAACTGTCTTCTTCGTTACAGCCAAAATATTAAAGAATGCTGAACCTTCAGAGAAACAATATAAAACAGGGAACAGAGAGCTCAGCTTGGAGTCAAGAAAGCAGGAGTCCAAGGATGGACTCTGTTATGTACTGGTGACGTGGGTGGTCCTTGATGATTCGTTTAGCCTCACAGTGTCCCAAGCAAGTCTCTAAGACTTAAATTTGTATCTTACAAATTTACAGATCTTGTATTGTGCATTGGTAGAGTATCAAGAGGATTTCTTCTTCAGGTATTCCATATGCCCTTAAAAAATGGCAGATCTAGACAAAAAAATCCTGCAAATTTCAATTATTTATTTTTAATTATTCAGTGGGAAGGATAAATGAATAGACTGCATTACAGGATCCAAAAGGATCTAGACAAGCTAGCTCAGGGGTGTCAAACTCAAATAGAAACAGAAGACAGCATATTGGCTTAGAAAATCCTAAGTTAACATCATCTATATTTTAATTTATTTTTTTAAGCATTTCCCAATTATATCTTAATCTGGCTGGCCTTACTAGGGATATTCAGCTAGAGGCAGAGTTTGGTACCTCTGGAATAGAGCATTGGGATGAATCCAAAAAGATGAAGTTCAGTAGGGATAAACATAAAGCTTTGCACTTGGATATAAAAAAAAAAACTCCACAAATATAAGATAGGAGAGGCATGGATAGATAGCAGTGTTCTGAAAAGAAATTGGGGGTTTCAGTAGTGAAGTGTGAATTCAATATGAATAAATAATGTCATATAGCAGCCACAAAAGCTAATGCAATATTGAGTGACATTAGGAGGGGCATAGCTTTTAGGAAAAGAAAGGTGATCATTCCACTGTATCATGACCTTGTCCTATCTATCTGGAGAATTATGTTCAGTTTTAGCACCATGGTTCAAGAAGAACCCTGATTGACAAGTTGCAGAGCACACAGAAGAGGGAAACCAGAATGGTTAAGGACCTTGAGTTCATGCCATATGAGGACCAGCAGAATGAACTGGGCAGGTTTAGCCTGGAAAAGAAAAGATTAAGAAGGATCCATGATAACTGCCTTCAAGAGCATGAAGGACTAACATGACAAAGAGTGACTGGGCTTATTGTTTTTTTGCCACAAAGGAAATAACTGGAAATAATAGCTAAAGGCAACAAAGAGGAAAATTTAGTCTTGATATCAAGAAAAACTTCCTAATAATTAGAGCTTTCCCAAGTTGGAATAGTCTGCCTCTAAAGCTAATCTAAAGACTCCTAAGAAGTCTTCAAGCAGAGACTGAGTGATCCCTTAGCAGGTATGAGAAGGTGGAGATCCCTTCGTAATATCAATTAGACTAAATGGCAACTGAGTGCTTACAATTCTCAAATTCTCTAATTCTATAATACTATAAGCTACAATATGGTATAGTGGATAAAGAGGCAATCCTGAAGCCAGGAAGATCTGGGCTCAAGTCCCACTTCAACATACACTGGCTGTGTGACTCTGGGCAAGTCACTTAACCTCTTAGTGCTGTAGGTTAATGGCATCAAACTCATATAGAAATACAACTCTTTAAGATTATAGGCTAAGTGGAAGTTCCTAGCCTGTATTGGAAGAAAGGGTTTCCTCTTCTGGGAATTCCATATATCATTGAAATCAATGCTAACTTTATTTACATTTTTGTTTTTGAAATCCTTATTTCCTTCTTTCTTAGTGTCAATTCTAAGGCAAAAGAGTGGCAAGGGTCTAGGCCAGTGGTTCCCAAACTTGTTTGGCTTACCGCTGCCTTTCCAGAAAAAATATTACTTAGCCCCCTGAAAATTAATTATTTTTATTTTAATAGCAATTAACAGGAAAGATAAATGCACCTGTGGCCATCACTGCTCCCCTGGATCGCTGCAGCACCCACCAGGGGGCGGTGGCTCCGACTTTGGGAATCACTGGTCTAGACTATCAGGATTAATTGATTTGCCCAAGGTCATACAGCTAGGAAGTGTCTGAGATCAGATTTGAACCCAGGTTCTCCTGGCTCTGGTGCCATGTGCTACCTCACTGCCCCCTATTTATACTTAATAACGAAATAATAGACAAGGAATACTAGTAACTACTATACATGAGATGAAACTGAGTGGCTTTAGAGAGGAGGAAAAGATGTAGCATTCTTGACTTCATGCTCTCAGCTTAGGCATTTCTTAGTCATTACTTTCAATATTACTTCTTGAATTCCTTTCTAAAGAGCAAACACAAGCAAATCATATGTCATCCCAAAGGAAAACAGGGTTAAAAGCAAAGCTGGCTCAGCCCCATCAGCTGGCCAATGTAGTTATTTAAACTAAAGCTGGAATTAGCAATTTTGGCACCTGGGATAAGCACAATAAAGTTATCCCAACCATCAATCCCTTATTTTACCAAATAAGCATTTGTAATGTGTTAGGCATGGTACTAAGTGTTAGGGACCCAAAGAAAAAATGAGAGATAGTCCTTTACATTGTACTAAGCTGTTCAGATGTTTCTGTTGGGTCTGACTTCATGACTATATTTAGGGTTTTGTTGGAAAAGACACTGGAATGATTTATCATTTCCTTCTCTAGCTTATTTTACAGATAAGGAAACTGAGGCAAACTGAGCTAAGCAACTTTCCCAGGGTTACACAGCTACTAAATGTCTGAGACCAAATTTGAACTCAAAAAGAAGAGTCTTTCTGACTCTCGACTGACATTCTATCCATTTCGCCACCTGTATTGTTACTGCCCTGTAATAGAGGATGTAAACAGAGAGAAGGGAATAATGACTAGAGGAGGAAGTTTTAATTCAGGGATTTCAAATCCATCTGGAATAATAAAAATGAGAGAAAACTCAGAAAGTGATCATGAATTTCCATTAATCAAAATCTTATCAGGTAAGAGCTATTAGACTGTAGCTAGGAAGGCTACTACCGGACAGAAGGCAAGAGATGGCCAAGGAGGAGCTCTTTCTAGGATAGGTAGTCATCTGGTAGTTTCATATTTTAACTGATTATTTTCCTGGTAGTTTCTAAGCTCAATTGTTTCTAGTTGATGGAGTATAAGTGTTCTCAGTGCCCTCTAAATTGTGGTACCCTGAAGTAACGGCTTATTTGCTACAACCTAGTTACAGCTCTTAGTGGCTCTCTAAAGATGCTCTTCATCCATCTCTTTATCTGGAGGCTGGGAGGAGGTGTGCTTCCAAACTTCAATCAAGCTCTGGGTGGTGGAAAGAGAGTGTAAACCTAAGGGCCAGAAGATGTAGGTTAGAGTCACTTCACCATCTTGCCATTTTGGACAAATCGGTTAGGATTTCTTAAGCTCAGTTTGCTCATCCCAACTCAACCAGAGGTTCACCAGTGCTTTTCCACATGAGTCTATAAAGAACCAAGAAATAAGAACTGAAAGTTCAGACCTTCCTCTTAAAAGACTGCAGGGTGAGAGAAAGAATGCCCTTAGAGAAATGAAGAGGAAAATGAGGAAAGAGTGCAAATAGGAGGGAAAGGGACTAGGCTGCCTTTTATCACTATTACCACTGCTGTTGCCCCCATGGGTCTGGTCCATTGCTTCCACCTACTATATCCTGCACTGCTCAACTCGCAAAACACACACATTGGAAATAATATGTTCCCAACATACATCATATGCTTCTTGTGAAGATCAGATGGAATGACATATGTGAAAGCATCTGATGACTATAAAGTACTATATAAATGTAAACTGTCCTTTTCTCTGGCTATCACTCATGGCATCACTGAAATAAGAGGTACAAAGAATGAATGAATGAATGAATGAATGAATGAATGAATGAATAAGTATTTGGTAAGTGCTTATGATGTAAGTACTAAGCACTAAGATAAGCACTACAGAAACTATATGGAAATGAAACTGTGCCTGCCATCAAGAAGCTACTATTCTAATAGAGACACTACACAAAGGGGAGTGATGACCAAGGAAAGGGGCTTTGTTCTAGGGAGTCAGAGGATTTTGAATTGATTCCATGAGAAGACCAAGAACTATTCGGCCAGAAGACAACACTATCAACATTATACTTTCCTATTTTCTTGGTCTCAGTTCCTAAAACCAAATGGCTCAAATTCCTACACTTTTTCCCTACATAAAATATATTCTATCTGACCCACCTTAAAATTGGGTTTAAATAACTTTGCTATGAATTTTCGCCAGAGAAATTGAACCTATCTTCACTCTGCAGGCAATAATAGCATACCTAATGTACATTGTTTCAGGGCAACAGACATCAGGATGATAAAGGAGCACAGAGTTACGTGCAGAGAAGGGCTTAATAAGCACATTCCTGATGGCAAGTCTTCCAGAAAGAGATGCTGAAACCAGGCAGCCTCAATGTTAAATTGGAAAGAAATGTATAGAATCCATAAAAGCCTGAAATTGAAGGGTTTCTCACTTCCAGACTTCACAAAGGCAGCAAGTTGTGATGTTGTGTAACAACCTACACTCTATGAAATGGCTTTCAGTATTTGGAAATCTATTACTAGCCATTTGCCCCTCTCAAGGGGCAGCTGATGGTGATATGGATCGAGTGCTGTGCCTAGAGCCAGGAAAACTCATCTTTGGGGGTTCAAATCTGGCCTCAGACACTTATGAGCTGCGTGGCCCTACGCAGCTCATTTATCTCTATTTGTCTCAGTTTCCTCATTTGCAAAATAAATTGAAGAAGGAAATGGCAAACCACTCTAGTATCTTTGCCAAGCAAACCCCAAATGGGGTCACAAAGAGTCAAACATGGCCAAAATGAATGAATAACAATACCTCCCTCAAAAATAAAAATCCCAGCAGCATTCTGGCCAAAGGACAATTGGGAGAAAAATCTACTTTAAAGACAGATAAAAAGGAGAGAGAAATTTACTGAAATGTATTTAAACATCAGTGAGGGTTTCGGGTCAGCATTTCTCAAAGCCTCAGCTTTTGAAAACAAAAAAAAAAAAAAAAAACAAAAAACAAAAAAACCCAAATTCCATCCCAGAACTCAATGGCAGCCCTTTTCTTCCTTTCTCTCCAAAATGGTTCCTTTTTCCTATCAGGCTCTCAGTCCAAGAATTGGTTTCCTAGAGATTTTCTTCTAGGTCTTCCCTGACTCGTGTTACCGTTTTTGTTGAGTTTCATTTAATTCCACATAAGCATTGATTTTGTTTTTTCTTCCACGATTGGATTTACAACCCAAACCTGTCCCATCACTAATGACACCTATCATTAGAATCAGGCTCCCTTTTGTTTTGACTGACCACAGAAAGGAAAGAACCCTCTATATTCTCCAGGGTGGCCAAGCACAGGCGAGCTGAGCAGGAAAGTGTTCCTGGAGTGCCATCTTGTGGCACATTGGCATAGCTTCAGCCCAAATATGCTTTTGCCGCATCAAACCATGACTAGCATGCCAAGAGGGATGATTTTCCCCCCTTTCCCTTTAAGAAGCTAGAGAGTGGTTTAAATCAAAAAGAGGAGCAATGACTCAAATCTAAGGAAACCTTGGGATTCCATCAGATACAGTTATATCCAAGACATAAATAGATCAATATTTTATATAATCAGCAACATTTGATGTTCTGACACTCCAATACCACAAGTTACAAATGGCTAATACAGATCTTTCTCTTAAAGGATCTTAGAAATGGTTGGGGATTGAGGGGATTTCTATAGCTAGCACAGAATGAATCCTCCTGGAGCCTTTTGATTCAGGGAATGTGTTAAAAAATGAATATTATTCTGTTTTTACAAATAAAACTAGGGTCTGAGAAGGTCAAATTTTTTTCTCCTAAATTTATATTGAATAAATTAGTAGCAGTTAGACTTTTAAAAAGAAAATCAAACTCCAAATTGCCTATCAGGATAAAGCTTAATGGCAAACCTGTACAATTTTAGATCTAATCTTTTTTTTTTTTTTAAGGAAACATTACATTGGTACAGAAATACAACTCTTTTTTTTTTCCAACCAATAAATATGGCCTCATTTTCTGTTGTTAATGTACAAATATATTCTCTGGAACTGAGAGATAAAATCAAATTAATAATCCCTTATCAAGTACATATGTGCCACTTCTTCATTATGGAAGTCACTTAATAGTCCATGTTTCATTCTCATTCTCGGATTCAGTTTATACATTAATTAAACTAAAACATCTTGTGAATGAATGGATGATAAAATCTTTTATTAACCCTTATATGCAATGTCCTAGAGATACAAATAGATAATCCCTGCTCTCAAACAGCTTATATTCTAATCAGGGGATACAACATGTAAAAGAAGTTTTAGCTGCAAGTCTAATGATTGGAAAGGCCCAGCGGTCCTTAGGGGGCAGTGACAAAAGTAGATGATTGTAGAAGGTATCAAAAATTGTGCATTCGGATTATATGAAAGAACTGGTCATATTTTGCCTGGAGAAAGCAAGAATCAAAAGAGATCTACAAAGCAGAACTATTTTCTTTTTCTCATAACCTTCCCTCTTTCCAGCTTTCCTGTTATTGACCAGGACACCCCTATGCTTGGAATCATTCAGGTTTACAACTTCTGTGTCATTCTCAAATCATTCACATACACCTCAAAGAGCCGATCTGTTGCCATATCTTGTCATTCTTACCTTTACAACATCTCTCTGCGATAAGTTATTCTCTCCGCTCATGGAGCAATTATCCTGGTGAAGGTCTCATTGCCCCAGAATTGGACTATTAAAGCAGAATTCTAATGGGTCTCCTCCCTACCTTCTTTAATCTAGCCTTCACCCACCTGCTAAAGTAAGTTTTCCTAAAACGCAGGTCTGACCAGGTCACACACAACACCCTACCCAATAAATTTTAAGGTTCCTTATTACCTTTGGGATTAAATATAAAATCCCTTCTTGGACATTTATGGCCTTTCACAACCTGGACTCTTCTTACATATCTTATTATACCTTATTCTCCTGCATAAACTCTACAGTCCAGTGACATTGACCTTTCTGCTGTTCCTCACAAAGGACATTCTACATCTGGACTTCTCACTTTTTACTGACTCTCTCCCATATCTAGAATAGCCTCCCTTAGAGTTCTGGGGGGCACTATGGAATTCTGTGATGTAGCCTGAACCCCTCTCTAAAGCTTGAACCCTTCTCAGGAATATGGATCTCACACTGTGTAAGAGTGGAAAGACTTGCCTCAAGAGGAGCTGGGTTCCTCCTGCTGGAAAGTCTTCAAACCCTGAATGGACAACCTCTTGCCAGGCATGTTGTAATGGGGATTTCCTCTGATGTACAGGTTGCGACACATTGGATACTGATTGAGTTCCCTTCCAACTTTCTAATTCTATGATTCTAGATATTGGAGATCCATTTGCTCCATTCAGTTTGGTTTATGGTACCTTCTTAACTATCAGCTGTGGACAAGGGGTTGTTTCTCAGGATAAAAAGAAACATAAGATACAGTCCCCGTCCTGAAGGAGCCTAAAGCTAAGCTGTTCAGAAAGAACAAGGCAATGTTGCCTAAAGGAAAGAACACTAGAGTTGGAGTCAGAAGCCCTGGATTAAAATCCCAGCTCTACTATTTAGTATTAGAGCCACCATAAGTAATTCACATCACTTTTCTAGGTCTTTATTTCCTTTAGAAGGGAAAGGGAGCAGACTTAATGATCTTACTGGTCCCTTATAGTCCCATATCCCATGATCCTCTTATCTATGTCTAAAAATCAAAGTTACTCTAGAATAGCCACTGACTGGTGTATAACTCTTTAAGGTTTGCAAAGTACTTTACATATATTTTTTTCTTTGGGACTCACAACAAACATGTGAAGAAACCGTCACAGATATTATAATTATCCCCATTCTATAGATGAGGAAACTGAGATCCAAGGAAGTTAAATAACTTCCCAGGATCACAAAGATATTGTAACTGAGGCAGGATTCAAATCCATGTTTTCCAGACTCCAAACCCAGCACACTAAACCACTAGACTTACACTGTCTCTGAGGTATAGACCAGAGAAAGTCTGGTGAATGGTACAGACCATACGTACTTAGCGACCTTGGTGAAGTTTTGATGGCTTTCAGAACACAGGAACTTAAGAAACAGACATACTATTCATATATTATACATATTTTTGAGGCATCAGATGAGTACAACTATAAAACATATACATTTTTGCTGTTCAGGTCAGTATGTGGGATTCAATGCTTCCATCTCCTTTCCAGAGAGATATTTTTAATAACAAAGATATTGCCTGATTCACAGAGGTTCACTGATTTCTTTCTGGCAGAAAAGTGGCACCTCCAGCTGAAGGAAATTAAGGCATTCTGACAAAAACCTCATAGTGATTTCTCACTGCCCTTCCTTCTCTTCCTCCTCCTCTGCCCTCCATCCTCCTCTCTCTCTCTTTTGTTCTCTCTCTCTCTCTCTCTCTCTCTCTCTCTCTCTCTCTCTCTCTCTCTCTCTCTTTCTCTCTCTCATTCTTGAGTTTTTCTGTCTTCTTTCTTCCTCACACTCACAATAATTTCCCTTCCTAGATGAAATCTGATCACAACAATGGAGGAGGATGGAGAAAACAATAAAGATATGAGTGAGTTCTAGTCAATGTCCTTCTGTGGGAACTGAAGGACACTTTTAGCTCTTGATCTTTTTGCAAAGCCAAGTAAGAAAGGTAGGAAGATAAAAATTGAATAAACAAAGCCATATTGTACAAATGTGTTTATTTGTCTTGCCGCTGGGAAGCTATGATTCATCTTTGAAAGAGTTTATCGCCTTAGCAAAACCCACTGTAAAAAAAATATTCCCTATGTAGAGAGCCCTTTTTTAAATAGCCAGGCCTTAGAGAAAAATTACTTACTATAAAAATACCCAGAGACTTCCAGGCAGATAAACAGCAGCCCAAAACAAATCCCCATTAGTACAATAGGATTCAGCGTAGAAATAGTCCATAATATTATACTGTTTATTCACTTCCTTGCTGCAGACTACAATTGTCTGAAGAATCATCTATTGCAGAGGACCCTGTTCTCTAGAATAAACAATATTTTCTCAAAGCTTTATGTGGATTCAACTCCTTACTCAATTATTCAGTCAATAAATATTTTCAGTCAATAAATATTTGCCCACTGCCTATTGTGAACATCGCATTTTCCTAATCTGGTAGGGTAGACAATGAAAAAAACAAGGATGTCTTGTTAAGGAAATAAGACAAATTCACTTGAAAAGTTAAAGAAGTATATAAGACCAAAAGTCTTTCACCAATAAATGATATGAACAAACAGTTCTCTAAAGAACTGCAAACTATCAGGGAAATGGCTCAGGAAATTGATATTGAGAATTAGGACTAGAGATGGGAGGTTCTGGGTCCAAATCTGACCTCAGATATTTCCTGGCTGTGTGACCTTGCAAGTCCCCTCACCCCAAATGCCTGGCCCTTAATGTTCTTCTATCTTGGCACCAATACATGTTGCCATGTAAGAAAGAAGGTAAGAGTTTTATTTTGTTTTTTTAATGTCTCAGACTATGACTATATGAAAGAATGCTCTAAATAACTAGAAATAAGAGAAATGCAAATCAAAACAACCCTAAGGTTTAACCTCACACCCTGCAAATAAGAAAAGATGTCAAAAGATAGGAATACTCAATATTGGAAGAGTTATGGAGAAAATAGACTTATTGGGACATTGATAGTGGAGCTATGACATTTTGGAAAGTAATTTGGAATTATGCAAAGAAAATGACCAAAATATATACACTCCCTTGCCCAGAGATTCTATTATTAGTTTTATTCAACAAGAATGTATAAGAAAAGTCCCAATAGATACCAAAATATTTACAGTACCACTTTTTTATGACAGCAAAGAACTGGAAACTAAGTAAATGCCCTTCAATGGCAAATGGCTAAACAAAGTATGGTACATTTAAGTAATGGAACATTGTCATTCTATGAGAAATGATGACAATGATGTATACAAAGAACCAAAGAAAGACTTAGATAAACTGATGCAGGGTGAAGTAAGCACAGCCAAGAAAACAATAATACCCAATAACTAACAACAATGTAAACCCAATGTGTCCACACACATACAAATCAAAAGTGAATACCAGATTGAAAAATTATGAACAATAAGAACAACTCAAAAGAAGAGATGAGCATACACCCCTTCTTCTTCATAAGGTTCACAAATATTGAATATGTCTGACTTTTTTCAAAGTATTGATCAGATATACTGATTTTTTTCCTCTTTTTTCTTTTTTTTTTCTTTAAAAATACTATTTGTTATAAGACAAGGTTCCCTGGGAGGAAAAAGGGATACTGGGGGAAACTATGATACTTCAATAAAAATATTTTTAAAGCAAAAATAAAAGAGTTAAAGAACACAATGGAATTATATCTAACAGTCAGATAAGCAAGACAGAGTGTTGATGCTAGAAGAGGTCAGAGAAGGGAGGAATCATTGTGGATTGGATTTAGTTTGGAAGAAGCCTTCAAGGAAGTGATCCCTGAGGAGAGCATCAAAAAAAGGTAGATAAAATCGGGACAAGCTAAGAGAGATAAAAAGAATATGTTTCTAATAGGGACCATCAATATTGAGGGGAATAAGACTGTGTCCCCTTCTCCCTCCATGCAAGTTAAATAATTTTTCCCCTTAAAACAAATTGAAGGCAATGGTGGATAGTGCTAGGTGACTCAGAGGCAGGCAAGCTTTGCTCAGCAAAACTGAGTCAAGGTGTCCTCAATTATAGAGCCTGGTTGAATATCCTTCTTCTTCTTCAGCTAAGTAAATCTTTGGTCAACTGCTGAATGACCTACAACTAGAGCCAGTTAATACTGTCATACATGCTAGTTTCCAAACTTGATATTCCCTTTCTTACCTAAGTACATTTGTATGGGTGACCCCTCATGCCCATGGACATGCTAGAGGTAGCTCAAATTGGTACATTTTCAATATGATTATTATACCTCAGAAATCAGCAAGTGTCACAAATCAGGGTTTGAGTCATGGTTTTGTTGATTGTCTAGAATTAAGAAAGTGATGGAGAAAATGTCTTTAATTTTTAATAATATTTAATCATAAATATATTTTATTTAATTTAAAATGTAATAAAAAAATCTTAAAGTGTGTTGGACGTGCATTTTTAGACAGTTGTTAAACATTTACCAGTATACTTCTACTTACAAGTGGCTAATTTCATTCCTTTGAGCTAAAGTACTGTGAGACTGTCCTGAGTCAGTCCTAGTCCAGAACAAGAAGACCTAGAGAAGACCAATATGACTCCAGAGAAGAGTCACTAATATAGAATTCTGGGAAAGCAAAAGTTAGTAAAATAGATTGCTAAGAGTTTGACTGTAGACCAAATAGCTTGAATTCATCTTATAAACAATGGGAAAGTCACCAAAGTTTTTTTTTAATATTCAATGTATTTTAGTAGAAGTTCAATAGAATTGAGGGAATACTTCGTTTTTACCTTTATGTTCCCAGAATCTTTCAAATACTAACACTTAACCAATGCTGAATTGAATTGAATATAGAATAACATAATGATGGCTTGGGATTGGAAAAGATAAATGGGTTGGGGGAAAAGGGTAATGAGATGAAAATAAATCAGAGGAAGAACCTGGTGGGGGATGTTCACAAGGAAGCCAAAGTCAAAGCAGCAGTACAAATAATGTATATAATAACGTCTGAACTAAGATAATTATGGTTGAAATAATGACAGATGACATTTATGTGGGACTTACTATGTGCCAGGCACTGTGCTAAGTGCTTTATAATAATTATTACACTATCTCATTTGATCCTTACAACAATCCTGGGAAACATGCACTATTATTAGTCCCATTTTATAAATGAGGAAAATAGAGGTTAAGTAATTTATACAGGGTCACACAGATAGTTTAGTATCTGAAGCTGAAATTAAACTCCGGTCTTTGTGCTTCCAGATCCAGAAATGGAAAAAAAATGAAAGAAATTTGTTAGACTTTACAAAAGAAAAATCAATAAGACTTTGAAGCATGATGGGGAGGGGGAAAAGAGGATAAGGACAGCAAGGTAAAGTGAAAAATTTTAAGTTTGGAAGTTTTGATCCTGGAAGACCAATAATGGTGGTACTTGAAATATGGTAGCTGAAAATAGGTGGCTATAGGAATGGAGGACTAGGTAGGGAATGAAAGGCAAACACTCCAGTATAGCTGGGGTAAAAGTAGCCCACAGCTGTTTAGGGAGAGGTAACAATCTAACACACTTAGCTGGGGAAAACAACAGAAACCAACACAGCCAGGGAAACAGTTTAAATATCAGCGGGTTCTTGTAGACTGGGAAGGAGAATACCAGGAAGTTTACTAAAAGGTTTGTTTAACAAGGGCAGGTAGGGAGGTATGAGGATCAAGTGACACTTAAGCCTATGGGCCAACTCTCAGGAAATGTTGACTGTGGAAAATGGCTACTCTACTCTATCTATAAGCAGCCAACTTAGGCAAGGCTAACAAGACAGGGGATAAATGGGAATCTCATGGAGTACGTCCCAGGATGGTATCACAATGAAATCAGGTNAGAGAAAGAGAGAGAGAGAGAGAGAGAGAGAGAGAGAGAGAGAGAGAAACTTTTAAAGTATTTCTAGTTAGTTCGTTCAAATGAATGGTGAGGGAAAGGTACAGAGCCAGTATGCCCTGAAAGCAAGCACCTCTATTGGCTACTCAGATCTTTCTTGGTATAAGTAAAAATTCCCTACTCCCTTATAAGAGGATTAGATGTTAATGTTAGCAATAGTATCAAAATAATCATAAAATCTAATTCTAAGATAGGTAACTAATGTTAGCCCAAATGATGATTTTAATAAGCCTTTTGTGATACTTTTAGTATAATTATTAAGGTTGAATTAAGTAAAATGATTGAATTAATATATATTTTATCATTGTAAGCACTGGCCTCAGTTCTTGCCTTAGCCTTAAAATTGCCATATCATGCACCCTCAGCAATTGTGATCTTGAACCTGTGACTGGGTCTCCATTAGCACAAAGGCTTTTGCCTGGTTAGAAGCCTGGTGACACCTCTTCACCTTTGTATACACCCCTTATACATCATCAGGCTTTTGTCCCACTTGGTGGGCCTGGTACCTCCTCCTTACCCTGGTCATATTAGTAATCATCATCCTTGACATCATCAGGCTTAGAAAGTAGGGTTCAGGCTCCCCATAACAACCTAAATGTGACACTCATACCTTCAAATTCAGCAAACCTCTAAGAAGGCTTCTAACACCGTTGGGGAGATCTTTTGTGGGCAAGGAAGGACAAAAATAGCATAGGATGAGGAAGTTTGAATGGACTGTATTATATACTTGTTGAAGGAGTCCTCCCACTAATGAGATTATTGATTCATTGAAAGCAAGTTGTCAGAAGGGATAACCTTTTGCATCCTTTCACAGAGAAACTATTAAAGGGGGGGAAAGTATAAAATGTCAGAGCTAGTGGAGATTCTTACATATTAACTAATTCCACCCTTTCATTTTACAATGAGCAGTGAAGTGACTTCTTCATAGTCATTCATCTAGTTAGTGACAGGGTCAGGCATGGGACACAGACCTCCTTTCTCGAAAGACTCAAAGGATTAAGAAGCAGAAAAAAACCTTGGAGTTTAAACAGTCCAAATCTCATTTTATAGGGAAGAAAACTGAGATCTGGAAAATTTATCCAACGTCACTCAGGTTCTAAATAGAAGAAGCAAGACTCTGGCCCCAAATCTATACTATTCAGTCCTATTAGCCAACATAGAGATTTTAGTATGGTGCCATGTACATACAGTAAAAGATGACAGATTAGAGTTGAAAAGGACTTTCAGAACCTTCGTAGAACAATAACTAACATTTATATAGCATCTTAAGGGTTGCAAAGTTGTTATGTTTGTAATAACAGGGATGTTGGGAAGCTGATGGACTGGCCTGGGCTAGGAGCCTGCAGGACTCTCTCCTCCCCCACACACACAGGCTTGAGTGAGTGGGGAGGGTAAGTGCTCCTTGCTCTCAAACCTCTCCCACTCAGCAGTTGGTTTTCAGTTAAAAATGGAGACTGGGCAATGACTTCTGACAAGGCTCAGCAAAGCCAATCTCTAATGATGTTCACCTCGACTTGTATTCCCCATAGGTTTGATTGAGAAACAGAGGAGAAGCTAGATATCTTGATGTTAAGGACTGAGAAGGAACAGACTTCTTTGGCTGGCAACTGACAGGAACCAAGCTTAATGGCAGTTGTGAGTATGCCCAAAATAATACCCAGGCACATACTAAATATCAAATATTATTTAATATTAAATTAAATAAATATTACATAAATATAAATATTATTAAATACATACTAAATATTAAATACTAAAAGATTAAGCTTAAATTTATAAAGATGAAGGGAAGACAGGAAAGGGGTATCAGGGATTTTGGATAAGATCTAGGAAGCCCTGAACTATTAGGCAGAAGCTGCCCCTTGCCCCCAGAAGGGAGTGGCAGACTTTATATCCAGCTGGCACTCAAAGCTTATAATAATCACTTCAAATATCTAAATAACTAAATGAATAACAGAATGTTATTGCAATGAAGGTCTAATTCCACTAGACAGGCAAACTCCTGAGTAGAAACCACAATGGCTTTTGCCACTCTGGCAACCAAGGTAAACCCCAAACTGGAAAGAGCAAGCAGAGAGACCTGCTCACCTCAACCCCCAGGAATCAACTGTTTAACTCCTTTCCAACTGTCCCCTCACCCAGAGTTCTCCAGGGAGGGGGCCTGGAATTCTGGGTGAGGCTTGACCCTGTATCTTGCAGGAATTCCACCCTGCCATTTTCTATATTACAAAGTACTTCACTTACATCCTTCTCACGAAAACCTTGTGAGATAGGCTGTAGATGGAAGTCTTCTCATTTGGCAAATAAGGAAGCTGAGGCCAAGAAGGGTAGACTAGTCTATGGACACAGAACAAGTTAGGGAAACAGGAGAGATGTGAATTCTGAATCCAGGTGTTACTGGCTCTAAGCTTAGCCTTCCCCATGCATGTTACTAGGCAGTTTGCTGTACCTGTGCCAGAGGATCCAACAAGGTCACTGCCAATAAATGTATTATTCTTTTCATTACAAAGAGTGGTTAGGAAAGAACTTGGGGCTGGCTCAAAGAATATTGCTGACTTCCTGCCAAGGTAAATGACTACACATGTACCTTATATCAGCATTCACTTGGATTTAGTAAATAGAACTAAACTCTTGGATCTCTGGATTCAGTTGACTGTGGCGTGGACAGTATTTTTTTCCTCCTCAGATATGATATATTTTTCAAGTAGGTTGTGAAGAAATCTAAACCTGAACCTTAAAACCTGGAGCAAAAAGTAACCTCAAGAGCCAACTAGTTGAATACTTTCATTTTACAGATGGGGAAATTGAAATCCAAGTGAGTTAAGTGACTTGTTTAAGGTCATATAGGTAAATAAATAGCAGAAGCTGAATTTCGACCCAAGTCCTTTGACTCCAAAGCCAGAATTCTTTTTACTGAACCATACTATCAGCACCCAACATACAACTCCAGGCTCTTTTCTTCTTACCAATTCTGGGGACAAACACTAGGGACAAAATATTGGAACAAAGACAGCATGATAGCCTCAACTATGATAATATCTACATTCTTCCAGGTATAGGGGTTCACACTTGTAATCCTTGCCGTAAGGGAGTCTGAGATTAGTAGATCTCTTCAGTTGAAGCACTTCAAAGCAATCCTTGCTTATAAATATTAGAACTTTGAATCAGTCTGTGATTAGCCACTGGATTTTGGCTTTGGATGAGATAAGACCAGTTTTTAAAAAAATTCTACATTCTTATACATATGTAGAAGGCATTGGGCAATTCTTTTCTCTACTATTGGGTAACTGAAATTTTGGATACTGGCTCAGGTTGTAAGAAGGAAACTGGCCCTCTGAGAATACTACTTGGCAAGCTGGTCTCTTGGGATTGTGCCTAACTGGGTATATAGAGGACTTGGGTCAAAATTCTGCTTTGGCTATTTATTTACCTCTATGACCTTAATTGAATCACTTAAATTCCCTGTCTATCCGATAATAGTGAGATGGTACCTCAGAGTTGTTTTAATTTGCATTTCTAATTGAGTGATTTAGAACATTTTTTCATATGATTATTGATAGCTTTGATTTCTTCATCTGAAAATTGCTTGTTCATATCATTTGGCCATTTGTCAATTGGGGAATGGCTCTAACAAGACTTTTATAACCATGGGCTAGTCACTTTGGTTTTCTGAGACTTAGTTTCCTTATCTATAAAAATGGGTACAATGATGCATATGCTTCCTGGCTCACAAGATTTTTAGGAGGAAAGTATTTGGCACATCTTAAAGTGCTCTATAAAAGTGAACTCATAAATTTAGAGCTGGAAGGGACCTTACAGCTTTTCTACTTCAAATCACTCATTTTATAGGTGCAGAAAATGAGGGCCAGAAAAAATAAATGATTTCTCCAAAATTACACAAGTATTCAGTAGCAGAGCTACAATTCTAACCTAAGGTCCTGTAGACAAATTGCTAAACTGAAGGTTCGGTCACTTCACTCTCCTTCTCAGTCACCTGCAGTGGCTCTTTATTCCCACCAGGCCAAATATAGGATCCTGTTTGACTTGTGTTATACTGAATCTCTGGGAGCTTGAAGTTCATTCAATGATTGACAGATAAGTCAGTTGGATAGAATGTTCCCAGAGAGGCATGCGAGAAGCAGGAGGGGCAGTTGAGAACCCTGAGAGAGATTCTGGGGTCTTTTACCTGTGCTGAGGCTAGAGATTGGTGTGGATCCTGGTCTTGGAGTGAGAAAGTTGCAAACACTACTCTGCAAGCTCTTCCTGTCCTTCATATACCATTATCAACCTGTACTTGACCATCACCTCAGTGTCTACTGCCCCTAGATATTAGGAGTTTCATCATCTAGTTATCTAGGCTTCCCAGGGCCCAGGAGGGATCCAGGAAGTGGGCAGGAGACAAAGAAGAAGGTGGAAAGGTGGATATATCTCAACTGTTAAGGCTTAAGATCTACAGAAGAAGAAGCTGAAGATTTCCCAGCAGTTTACCTACTCTGGTTTAGCCCTGGTCAGGCTGAACCAGAGGGAAACTAACATTGTTTCCTCATTTGCCTGCAGTTAGAGTTTCAATAGTAACAATTAAAGTGGGGTCTCCTATTACCCCAATCCTTTACCCTTATCCTTCTTACTAGATAGATAGATAGATAGATAGATAGATAGATAGATAGATAGATAGATAGATAGATAGATAGATAGATACAGATATATATATAAAGTTTAAAGTACCTTCTTAAATCAGTTTCAAAGCTTGTTTTGGGAAGGGAGCCAACGCAGTCAGAATACCAACGTTATCCCAGCTGAAGAACCCAATTTAATAATATCAATTAACCCCAGGTGGGTCCTGAAGGGATAAACCACTTCGACCTGAAGGATCCTGCCTGGGCAACTGTTATAAGGAGAAGTGTCATCTTATCCTCTCTGTACATCATTTCTACTACCTTAAATAGATACTAGTGACCTCCTTTAAATATAACACTTGGAAACAATTATTACCTGTCCCTTTTCTAGGTTTCCATCTTCTTCCTCTTTATACTGGTGACTCTGGCCCCTTTACTATTTTTCATGCTAAACACTCCATCTCCTAACTCCAGCCCTAGGCATCATCACCTCATGCCAAAGAATTCTCTTTCTTCTCTTCTCCATCTCTTGGCTTCCTTCAAGTTTCAGCTAAAATCTCACCTTCTGCAAGAAGACTTTCCCACTTCATTATTATTAGTTGCAGGCTTTCTCTCTGTCCTTTATTTTTAATATTTCTTGAATATCTCTTGTTTATACATAGTTGTTTGTATGTTATCTCCCCCATTAGAATGTGAGCTCCTTCAGTTCTCTGAAACTTAGTTTCCTTATCTATAAATGGGTGTAATGATTCATATGCTACCTAGCTCACACAGTGATTGTGTTATATCTTTTTTTACTTTTCTTTGTGCCTTTGTTTAGCACAGTACCTGGCATATAGTAAGTGATATACAAATATTTGTTGATTAACTGAGTCTTCTGCTTCCAAACCCATCATTCTTTTTGCTACACTACCCTACCTCTCAAAATCTGATCCTTCATCTTGTTATTAAAACCAACTCTTCTTAAGGACCTCCAAACAAGTGCCTATTTGCTATGCTTTGTGTAAATGGAATTAGATCACCCTTATTCATTCTTTAGACAAGGGGTCTGCAACCTTTTTGGCCGTGAGAGCCATAAATGCCACATTTTTTAAAATGTAATTTCATGCAAGCTGTACAATATGTTTAACACTGAATTCAAGTAAATATGTGCATTTTATGTAAGAACAACCCTTTTAAAGTACAATAAGTCTCTGAACTATTTTTAATAATGTTATTATGTGCTAACCAATGATGAATAAAGTACATTAATGTAACTTCTGGTGCTGCATGGTTTTGCTGATTATTAATCAAAATTATTTTGATTATTAATAAAAAAAACAAGACTTAATGGAGCACTATAGTACTGATATAACTTAACACATACATATAAAACTCCTTTACACTAAGAAAATTGCTGAAATAAAGTGAGAAAAAGTCAGGGAAGAATACTTTTTCCTCTCCCTCTCTCGAGTCAGGCAACAGGAGAAGAAAAAGCTGCCAGCCTGCTGGTTAAGCCATTTGGCCGCATAAATTAAGTAGGAGATCAGGAGATTACAGAAAATAACACGACTTGTGTGCAGGCATTAGTAAGTAGTGGGGGAGGAGGGTGCCTTTTCATGGAAAACTGGCCAGGACACATCACACACATTTCCTGGTACAGGTGTTTATCAGTGCTGCCTATTCAATCATTCTGTATCAAATGAAACAACTACTGGGGAGAAATGCTTCTCACTGATGAAGCCTATGAAAAGATGTCATCTGACTATTGTTCCCCTTTAAGAGCAGGTAGAAAAGTTAAAAACAATAACAATTCCACAAATAGGGAGTGCAGACCCCATGAATGCACTGAGATAAAGCCATGTAAATCAGAGGCAGAGGGGTAGAGAATGTAGACAAAAGTGATCAATCACTATACAGAACCCCAAGATGTCAGTAACAGGTGTGGAAAGAGTAAAAGCAGGGCGGAAGGAGGAACACACAGCACACCACCAAGC
Organism: Gracilinanus agilis; assembly: GCF_016433145.1. Taxonomy (NCBI): domain Eukaryota; kingdom Metazoa; phylum Chordata; class Mammalia; order Didelphimorphia; family Didelphidae; genus Gracilinanus; species Gracilinanus agilis. The sequence goes on from NC_058135.1 coordinate 91,160,170, forward strand.
CGAACTAAAGACCAGGATTCGTCTCATGCGACAATATCAATGAGGGAGCTTCTATCTTAGGAGATAGTCGCGGTACCGAAAGGATCGCATGACGTATCACGTGGCACATGATGTCATGCGTAAACTGTTAGTTACTGTGCCGCGGTTGGCTTTATGGCTCCTGCAGAAAGAGCCAGAGATGGCCCTCAAAAGAGCCAGATATGGCTCGAGAGCCATACGTTGTGGACCCCTGCTTTAGACTTTAGCCACCAGGAATAATGACACCCCACCCACCTTAGAATTAAGAGGGAAGGGAGGAGGTCTGTGACCCACATGTGCTAGTAAGTGACAAATCAAAAACAAGTGACTGCCCCCTGAGCAGTCTGAAAGAAGGTTGAGATTGTCATTTGTCCACCTAGAACTGGAGGATGGATGCAGGAAGTGACAAAACAAACTATCTTTTAAATATGATGATAACTTCTTGTGAGGGGATTTTTGGCCTTTTGAACCTGGCCTTGAAGGAGGTCAGGTGAGATCTTAGACTGTTTCCTTTTGATTTGTCACGTGGGTAAGTTGGGTTGACTCCCTTTCATTTTCCTCAGTGTTCTCTGGAGGCCCCAGCCTCAAAAGGGGCCTCTCATCTTAGAGGAGGCCTTGTCTAATTTACCTCTGTGACCCCTTTTTTGGGGCCTCTGAAACAGACCAGAGTTTCTCTCTCTCTCTCTCTCTCTCTCTCTCTCTCTCTTTATTTCTCTCTCTTTATCTCTCTCTCTATCTCTCTTTCTCTCTGTCAAACTCTCTCTCTCATTTTCCCTTCCTTCACAATTCCCAAATTGTAAATAAACCACCATAAAAGTCATCCTGACTTGGGTCTTTTATTTTGGAATTGGGTAATCGATTCCTGGCAACCAAACTGTAAATATCTAGTCCAATCATAATTTGTTTCCCTTTTACAGCCTCAATCTCTCAGCTAGCTCACAATAATAGTAGCTTTCATTTATTCATAGCACTTTAAGGTTTGCAAAGCATTTTTCCCATTATCTCATTTCATGCCTATAATAACCCTATGAGGTAGGCAAGGTAAGTAGGTTCTTTCTAACAACCTTGTGAGCCAGGAAGCACATGCATCATTGTACTCATTTTTATAGATAAACTAAGTCTCAGAAAAATGGAGTGACTAGCCCATGGTTATAAAACTCATTAGAGCCATTTTCCAATTGACAAATGGTCAAAGGATATGAACAAGCAATTTTCAGATGAATTATTCCCATTACACAGATGAGAAAACTGTGGCTGAAAAGCTCATTGACTTGTGACCAGTCTCACACAGATATGAAGTGCTTGTCACAGGATTTTCACTTCAGTCTTCCTGACTCTAAGGGCAGTGCTCTACTGGAGTCCATTAACCCAACTCTTGATACATCTATGATCTAAATAGTGTAAATGTTCACGCCTTTCCTGGCTCAAGATATCAACTCTGCTCATGTCCTAAGTTAGCTTTTGCTCAGGGAAATGGTTTCTCTTAGAATTCCTTCATGTAATTTTATAACATCAGAAGTATTTTAAGAATTCAATAATGCAAGTTTTACTAACAACAATGGAAAGGCCTATCTCACAGACTCTCAAGAGTTAAAATCCAGAGCCACATTGTCAGATGGGCCCCAGAAAAGATCTAGGCTCCTTAGAGCCTACAAAAACAAAAGGTTTGTTACAGAGCCTCAATGGTCCCATAATAGCAGATTGAGACATATGGTAGCATATCAGCACCTCAAACAACTGGCCTGCAAATGTACTTCAATCTCCTCTTGGAGAGTACAACTTAAAAAACTTTCATTTTATAACTTACCACCCCCCCCCAAAAAAAGTCTACATTTTAGTATTATTGCCATGGAGCTGAACATCAGGGGAAAAAAATCACTTTATGTCCTTTCCTTACATAGTCTACAAAGTAGAGTTACTGCTCTATTTCTTTTCACTGAGAAGCCACAATGGTGTTAAATTCACAATAACTCCCCAGTTTTAACTTGAATTTTAGCCATCAGGAATTTAGGAGAACTACCCTCCAGACTCAACACTGTGGCAGGTTGTTGTCATTTACTGTTGAAGAATATACTGCTATAACAGTTCCAAGTGAACACAGACTTTTGTCAAAGGCCTGTCATTTCTAATAACCGGAAAAATCAGATAATGCTAGTTAATCCATCTAGCCCTTGGCTCTGCAAATGTGTGTCAATGCCTATCCTATAAAATCATCCATGTTTATCACCAAGTAAGTCCTTGTAAAAGGTACTGGTGCTTATGGGAGAAAAGCAAAGAACAGGCTTTTAATGTCTTTTTCCTGTTTTGTTTTATGGTAAAGAGAGGATTTTTTTTTAATCTGTAGATTTCCATAAAGATTTCTACATATATTCTTTTTTATTTATTTTACTTTTTAGACTATTTTTCCATGGTTACATGACTCATGTTATTTCCCTCCCCTCTTCCTTACCCCCTCTCAGAGCTGATGAGCAATTTCACTGGGCTATCCATGTCTTATTACTCAAAACCTATTTCCATATTATTCATATTTTCTACACATATTCTTGGTAAATAATGGAATGCAATTTGACTTACTTCTGATCCCTCTTAGTTTAATTTTCCATTCCTCCCCTAATAGCATGAAGGTGCTTGATAAATATTGCACCAGGATCTCCCAGTAACAGACTGTTCCCAAATTCGGAATTTTAAAAAAGGGAGACTAGAAGAGTATGATATGATCCCCTGAAGCAGTACTTTAGTAAACAGCTGCTTAACTGAACTTTGAGAGAATGAAGACACCTGCAAGGAACTCAGTAAAATTATCCCCGCTGCCTACTGAGAACAAGAAACTTGGTTGGCAGGTAGCAAAGATGACAATGAGTGGACAGCTCTCTGTAATGCGTTCTCTTTTATAATTTCATAATTGTGTGGAAAGAAGTCTTAGGTGTCATTTAGTCCACCCTCTAAATTTACAAATAAGAACTCTGAGTTCTAGAGAGACTGTGTTTTGCCCAACATTACCTATTGTCATGGCAAAGCCAAGACAAAAACCCATTTCCTAAATTCCCAGTATTCACTCACTATGCAACATTGGCTCTCTCATAGAGAAGGAAGGAACAGTCTCTTATTGTACTTTTAAGAATGCCTTGTGTAAAGATGGGTCCAGTTGGCAATGGTTAAGCAATGGAGCCACAGCAGAGATTAAGCTGCCAGCACAAGCAGGAGGGAGGGGAGTGAGGGAATGGAATTCTTTCTCCTCCCCCTCCTTGGCAGTTGCTACCCCCTGTAAACCGTTACAACAGAATCCCTTTTTGACCAAGAATGGAGGCTATCTAGACTTGGCTATCTCAGGGCTAAATTGGCTGACAGATAGGGAATAATCCCACAGAAATTAGCAATTTCCATGGTTGTGTAAGTTTTAAAATTAATATTCAATGCCTCCAAAGTATGATATTTATAAGGATTTTATTAAAAAAGCAGGGAAAGAGTCCCAACTCACCCTTTACCATGCTGCCTCCTCTCCCAAAAAGCCCCCATTACTATGCCTACAACAACCATATCAAAACAGCCTGTGAAACCCACAACCAATAGGAAAAGGCTTAAGGAATTATGAGTATGGTGAAAGGGAGTTTGGGTAATAGAAGGTATGGACTGGCGGGCATTTTGAATAGATCTTAGCCAGGCATGTGGTCTATTTTATTCTACCAACATGGGCCTGATTAAAATATTAGTTTTCCTCATAATATCAGCGTTTATCATTTTTAATCATTACATTTTGAAGATTATTCCTAAAGTCCCAGATAGATTAGGAGCTCAGGATGACTTCAAACAGCTATCTTGCACTCTGGATTACAGCTATGCTCAGAGTTTGCCTGGATGAAGATTTGCCTTAGGTAATATATAAATTGGGTTGGTAAATCCTGAAAATATAACTATTTACACCCCACAAACTTAATAAGGGAAGGGATTTATTAATTCAGGGAAACAGGGAAGGATAATTTTAGGATGGAGGGTGAGGTAAAACTATCTAGTATCTTCATGATATTGACAAAAATAGCAATCCCCCAGAGGGGAATACCTTAGAATAAACTTATTCCCCTAACTCCCTCGCAAACTAAACTTCCTCTTAAATCTAACATTATCAAGTTTAAGATGGTGAAGGTAATCTTGATTGTAGATCTATATTGTTTAGAAATTGACTGGGATACTGCATATAAGGTATTTTCACAGTGCTCATAGCCTGGTTTAGTCTGTATGGAGTAATCAGCAAAGAAACACCTTGTTCCCTGAGGTTAAAGATAAGCTAGCTGAGAAGAAGCAATTCCTACCCCTTTCCCAGCCACTCAGCACCCCAAAAAGTCAAATTGTCAAGCTGGGTATCCTGCTTTTATACCCACATTCTTAACTGCCCCAACTGCCCCCTCACTTGGAGTTCTGGGTAGTACTGTGGAATTCTGTGAGCCAGTTCACCCCTCTTAAGATCATGCATGTTACATCTGGTAGTTTTTTTCAAGATGATAAGGACTTGTAAGGAAGCATGGAGGGGACAATTGTATTCCAAATGTGACAAAAAGAAAGAAAAACTGAAAAAAGAAAGCTAGCACAGTATACCAGAGTGGTATCAAACTCAAATAGAAATGGGGGCCACCAAACTGTATATAAGGATCCCTGGAGGCTGGATAGTGACTTAGTTTTAAAATGTAATATTAGTTATATTTTATTATATTTTTATTTTATGTATATCTATATCATTATATACAATACATAGTTTCATGGTATCATTATTAATACTTCATTTATTATTTCCCAATTATATGTTAATCTGGCTTGAACCACACTTGAAATGTTGGGGCAGCCTATGTGTTTGACACCTCTGGCAGAGAAGATAGAGTGTTGCACTTAGACTTAGGATGTCCTGTGCTCAAATTCCATTTCAGACATTTATTAGCTGCAAAATCCTAGGCAAATCACTTAACTTGACTGAGCCTCAGTTTCCTCATTTGCTAAATTAGACGGTTGGACTCAATGATCCCTAAGATCCCTCCTAGCTCTAAATCAGTGGTTCCCAAACTTTTTTGGCCTACGCCCCCTTTCCAGAAAAAATATTACTTAGCCCCCTGGAAATTATTTTTTTTTCATTTTAATAGCAATTAATAGGAAAGATAAATGCACCTGTGGCCATCACTGCCTCCCCGGATCACTGCAGCACCCACCAGGGGGCAGTAGCACCCACTTTTGGAATCACTGCTCTAAATCTTATGATTATGATACTCAGGTGGTAGGGCTGAAGCAACCCTGTTTTTCTTCTCTCCTATCTCTTTTTTCCTATATACCCTCATTTCTTATCTAGGATCATAGATTCAGAAGTGAAAGTGAACTCAGAAGTCCTTAAGCCCACTACTCATTTTATAGATGAGAAAAAGTAGGTCCAAAAAATGATTTGTTATAGGTCACACAGAGAATAAGCACCAGAGTTGATATTTGAACATAGGTCTTCTTGACTCCAGAGGCAGAACTTTTTCTGGTCAGACATCTGAGTATCTACTATAATTCAAGGCAGTTTACTAGATGCCAGGAATATGAACATGGGAGATGAAGAGATTCTGTTATCCAAAGTATGTAGGTTAATAGATCTATTCTTATTTGATTTTCTGTCATATAAGGACTTTAGGATCATTTTACATGACTTCATACTCAAGAATTCTTAAACAACTTGTTTTTATTATTAGAGAAAACAAAAATAAAGGAGTTAAACCTAAGGCAGTGGGATTTTTTTTTGGGGGGGGAAAGAAATTTGGAGAGAAATTCAATCTATCATTGAAGTTTTATTCTACAATCTCATAATAGTAGGAAGGTTACCCTAAGCTCTTAATAATTTCCTTCTAGCTCTAGCAACTAGCCCTAGCAACTTGGAAAGAGTTACAGTCCAGTCCTTGGTAACAGATTTCATGCCCTGCTATCCAAAGGGCCCTCCTGAAATGTTGATTACTATAGGGCTGATCACCAGGTGCTCAATTTCTTACAACAGCTCAAGCACCTATGGGTACAAATCATATTCTCTACCAATGAAATCACATATCCTTGAAGCATTGAAGCTTCAGAATCACTTAATTGTAGGAGACATTATTCCCTTCCTGGTAAGATGCTGAGGTTGTTTCAAGAAGATTGATAGTGCCCTAAAAGGCAAATTAATATCTGATCACAGCAAAAACTGATGCTAGTAGCAATTCTTGTTCAAGAGGGATCTACAAGTTCATGTTCATGATTTGCTATGAAAAAGGGAAAAGACAGAGAATATTGTTTGCAGGAGTCAGATGCATGGCTTCTGCAAACCAAAATTGGCTCACACATGGAACTAAACAAGAAAGGTTCCAAAGAATGTAAGGAACAGATTTAAGGATATTCAAAGAATTTAGAGGGGGGAGTGTTCCTGTCTCTTCTGGAGTTTGAAGGAAACACTTCCTGCCTTGGGTTAGTGGACCTTCTGTTGGAAGACATTTGCCCTGATCCTGAGATTTCTCCTATCAATCATTCTGTCTCCAAGGGAGATGTTCCCACTAACCTGGTTCCTGTGTTCCAGTGCCTAATAGATTTTATCATTATTTAGAAGAAGCCAATTTGAGCCAAGAGAACTGTCTTTCTAGAACTGAAGCCTAGCCATATTTGGCTGGACCCTACAGGGTGACTTTGCCATTCACTTTCACCTATATAATCTAACTGAACTATAAATTCTTTCAACAACAAAATTTGGGGGGCCAGTAGTTAGGAAGTCAGGAATTTGGGGTTCAAGGCAGTCAGTGTAGACCAGTAATTCCCAAAGTAGGTGCTACCTCCCCCTGGTGGGTGCTGCAGTGATCCAGGAAGCGTTGATGGCCATAGGTGCATTTATCTTTCCATTTAATTGCTATTAGATTTTTTTAAATTAATTTCCAGGGGACTAAGTAACATTTTTTCTGGAAAGGGAGCAGTAGGCCAAAAAAGTTTGGGAACCACTGGTGTAGACTAAGGAGCATCATGAGAAAATGGAATTTGTCACAAGGAAGCCATCAAGGAAGGAAGACAAGGACAGAGGATAGAAGTCATCGAAATGTTGACTGGAGAGGCAGTTGAGATATGCTAACAGCCCTGAGAGTCTTGTCTTGGTCTCCAGAAAGAGTGGAAGCTTCTTGAGAGGCTCTCATTAGACAAGTCATCCTGTCAGCTACTGTCCTGAACTACTGAGAGAAGCCATTTTCCTGTTCAACCTGACATCCTGTACCAGAGTGAATTGGTTTATAAGCCAGTAATCTTGAAGGGGTCACCATGAAAGTAACTTGGTCAAACCTAAGATCCTTCTCATCTGTTCCAGCCAACTTAGAGACTGAACTTATTTCTAAAGCAGTCTAGGAAAGACTGAGATCAAACAGACAGGGAGGGTCAAGTCAGCCTGGTTGAGCCAGAGCTGAAGAAGCTTGTACCAAGGGTTTCAACGCCATTCAAGTTAGGGTTTCCTGTTTCCCTATCTCCCAATCCATCCTTGTTACCTTTCATTAAACTACTTCATAGGTTGAAATCAAATGCAGTCAGATTAATTTTTAAAGGATGAAATAGACTTGAAGATGAAGGGAAGGGAAACCTTTATTTAGGTCCAAGTTAAGCCAAACCTTGAATCAACCATCAATGGTTTCCTTTCAGCAGGGTTTGATCAGCAGGAAACATAGGAGGAAGAATTAGGCTAAGGCAAGTCCTAATTCAAAAGTCAATACCTAATTACAATGATATGTCTATTCTGAAACAAGCCTTTACAATTCCCTTTCCTTGCATCTAACGAATAAGGACAGAAGGCTGCCATCAGCTCTCTGACAGGAAGAAAGGGTTTTCCCCTTAAAGTCAGTTTATCAGTCCGTTCTGACCACAACATCATCCTTTCTATCCTTATTGCAATCAAGACCAGAAGACAGAATCGCGAGGATTTCACAGATTGGAGGGAGGAGAAATAGAAATCTAGGGTTTAGGGAAACCCAATCTCTGGCCCTCCTTCCTTTCCCTTTTGTTGAATTTTGTAATAAACCCATATACTTTTTTATTTAAAAAAAAACAGCAGTCAAATTGCATTTCAACAGATAATCAGGTGGTGAGGCCCACCTGAATAGCCCATAGCCTATTGCAGACAGAGCAACATACTTTCCTAGACTATCATCAATCTAGGACAAGTAAGTTACTTATTTCAGCTGATTACTGGCTTTCTTTGTTCCTTTGTCAGTCTTGAGTGTTCCAATGAAGCACCTTCATTCTACATACAAGGGACATGCAGAAGTGAGTGGAATGTGAAATAGGTTGGGCATGTTCCTTCTGTCTACTACCAATTTCTGCCATAATCCCTCACTGAATCTCCCTACAAAGGCTGGAGGCTCTAAAGACATAACAGTTAAGTCAGCATTTTGGGGTATATAGAGTGGTATACAGTTCATCTTGTCTTACTGTGATGTCTCAACTAGAGTTCTTCCTGTCTGCCTAAATATGGCATTTATCTTCCCCAAATCCTTTCTGCCCACTTTATCTTTCTAGATCTTGTCCATTTGTACTCATTCCAGACTAATCTCTTCTATCTTCAATACCTGAATGATTTGATTTCTTCTCAGTTCCAATGTCTACTCACAGTTTAAGTTGAATTATCCACTGAGCTCTTCAAATGACAGCAAAAGTATTTAGCTTCTTTTGAACTAAAAACATTTTCTTCACCTCTAACTCTCCTCTGCCTCCTAACCTAAAGTTTTGTTTTTTTCCTTAGGAAGTAGAGCGAAGTTGTGAGACTGGATTCAAGCACATCTGGGTTCAAATTCAGGCTCAGATACTTAGGAGCTCATAAATATAATCAATGATTTTCACTTCCTGGACCCTCCCTTTCTTCATCTGCAAAAATAGAATACTTGAAGAGCAGTCATACCAAGCTCAATTAGAAACTACCGCATCTTGACTTAGATAACTATAAATTAACATTATCTATCTCGTATTGTATTTTCATTTTGTTACATTTTTTCAATAACATTTTAACTCATTTCCAGCAACATTCAGGAGTTATGGTTTTGATACCTTTGCTTGTAGAAGGTCTACCTGCAGGGGAGCTGTAAGATTCAAATGAGATCATGTGTGTAAATAGCTTTGTGAACCCTAATATACTGTATCAACTAGCTCTTATTGATTACCCATTAAAAATGAACTGTTATATCCTCTAAACCAGAAGCTGTTTCCTTTGTCATTAAATGTCATCATATATTCAAGCATTGTGGAGTGAACAGTTCATGACAAAAGGAGTATATTATTGAGAGTGGAATTTTTTTTCTTTTTTTAAAGATTGAATTTGTGGCCACTGAAAAGATCAGAAAATGCATTCAACTTATTTTTGGGGTCTGATCAAAACTCTAAACACACATCATTTTTACCTCATTTCTTCTCTCAAACATATTTAAAATCATTGGTCACTCTTAAGAAACATCTTGAAATCTTAAATTCACTTAGTGATTCTTTGTTCCTGAGAAACACATAAACTTGAAAGAGCCCTGTTCCTTACCTACTGAACTATTTATTTCCAGATCTGATGGCAGGGATAAGATGAAGGCAAAGATCATTATAAAAAAGTACAGATGGACCAAGACACTCTCATTTAAGTTAAAGATGTTTGTGAACTAAGACCTTTCTGCTCATTCATGCAAAAACCATTGTGGCATGTGTGATCTGTGCTTTAATGCAAGCAGGCACAATGAATCAGGAAGCACACACTTAGAACAGATAGAGGCTATATTTCTACTCAATGAACAGCCACTTCAAGAAAGATTTCCAGCTGAAAATTGGTCTGTCAAAATGAACTATATGTTCAACAGATGGGCATAATATGCATATAATGCGATCCTTCCACATCTGTATCTCTGAATATTACTGATGCTTTTTCTACCACCGTCTCCATTTTTCCCCACAATCCCAGCATCCATAGTCTGCCCTACTTCCTTCTATAGCTAGTTTTGTTCTGAGAGATCTACATGGGTATATTTGTGTATTCTAAGATTTTCTTTGAATATTAACAATGTTCATGTGATGGGAGAAGACATGGGAGAAAGGGTATGGAAAAATATTTTAAGATAAAATAGAACTATAGGCTTAATATTATTTAAACATAAGAATATACTGATTACTGATAAATTAAATAATATACAAAGTAGACTCTGAATTACAGTATCATCTGGCCCATCATTACTAGTTTCACAAAAAAAGAAAAATATGGTTTTATTATATTATAATTATATTATAGATATTACAGATAGACATCCAGTCTTCCAAAGAAACAATATTATAAGTGTTATATATAAGGGATTTGATGAATGATGATAAACTCAATTTACAACTTTATGATAAGGTGGGATTATAATATAGTAACATTGTTATCATAAAATTACACGTCAGTCAGGGCAATATAATGAGGTGTACATCAGTAGTACATATTTTCAAATATATGTGTGTGTGTGTATCTATGTGTGTATTAACTAAGTAATATCCCAGACTTTATAGGGGGCATCTAAAACATTGAAGCCAGATCATCATCTGAAAGTGATGGAGGGATTGTGTATGGTGGCAGCAAAGAGGATGTGTATTCCAGGAAGGTGGGTTGGCTAGTGCAAAGGCAGAGATGCCAGAAGGAGTAGAGTTAAGAATAAGAGAGAAAGGAAAAGAAGCCAGCCCTGAGGGGCGAGGGTCATCATGAAGACAAAGAGAAAGTTCAGAAGTAAGACACATGGAAAGATAGAAAAATAGGGAGTAACAGTTGGGTAGGATAATTTCAGAGTTTTTGATCATGGAAGTAGAAATACTTATGGCTAAGAGTGAGATTAAGGCATTGATTTATCTTTATTTGAGGATAGGTGATATCAACCTGAAAGTCATGGGGGTTGATGAAGAGGAGGAGAAAGAAAATGATTTACTACCTTCATTTCTCTTCCCTATAGGAAAGCCTGTAGCTATGCTGTGGACATCATTTCTAGATAATTCCCTCTTTTCCTCTAAATCTATTATAGACAAATACCCCACCAGAGGAAGATAAATTATAAAAGGCCAAATAGGAAATAGCTGTGCAGACACAATAAATGGTGGACAATTCTCAATGGTCCAATCATGAATATTAAAATTTTAATCCTAAAACTACTGCCCCCAGCCATTCAGAAACTTTCTGGGCAACCACTCTGTGCCATTAGTAACAGTGTGGTAGAGCAAAGCATATATAATAAAGATAAATAGCCAGTTAAAATGAAAGTATAATTTATTCCAAAGTGAATTTCAAAATGATTTTGGTATTTTCTATACTTTTTCAATTATGGATCCTTCTAGCACAGAAAAGTAAGACTTGGTTATATGTGCAACTACCAAGTTCATGTCCAGATGTCATTTGACTGTTGGATGAGTCCTTATATCAGCTTCTTCTTACGCGAGCACAGAAGTTCACTCCTTGGGCTCACTTAATCTATGCCCCAAATTACTGTAAATGGTGGCAAAACCCAGACTCTGGAATGCCAGGATACTCATCTGCCTCCCTTACCTTTGAAAACTCACAAGATTGGAGGCTTCATTCCCTTCACCTAAAACAGAAAAGAATAAATTCAGAAGTAAAGAATGAAGACCCTTTCAGTGTGATGTCCCCAAAGCCTTCCTCCTCACACATTTTATCTTGCCAAATGCTGTGAGTGAAGGAATCAATCAGATTCCCTTAAAAAGCACAGCTAAAGAAAATTAAGTGAAAAACTCAGGCCAAGGCTGACTTAGCCTTTTTCGAAGATGCCCCCAGTTTCATGACCAATCCAAAAGAGGATTTTTCTTAAACTCATATTTAGCAGACCAGAACCAGTTACAGAATGTCTATGTATGCCCAACAATTTCTCCAAGGTATTTCCATTCCATCTCTTCATCATTCCCCAAAAAATAGACTCCTCAATCTCTCCACATGGAATAATACCATCTACAGCACTCTCTGAACCCCTATTACAAAAGAAAATAAACAAGTAAATTTTTTTTTAAATTAAGCCTCAGACCTATGAGAAAGAACACTATCCACATCCAGAGAAAGAACTGTGGGAGCAGAAACACAGAAGAAGAACAACTACTCACTGTCCCTACTCTCTGAGAGTTCACAATCTAATGAGGAAAACAGCACACAAATAACTATGTAAATGCAAATTTTAAACAGTGTAAATGGAAGATGATTTCAGAGATGGATGCTGAGGATTCAGGGAGAGAGAGAAGCATTGAGGATAGGGAGAGAAGCACAAAAGGCTTCTTGTAGAAGATGGAATTTGAGATGCATCTTGAAGAAAGCCAGGAGGCAAGGATGAAAAGGTAAACATTCCAGATATGAGGGACAGTTAATACAAATGTATGAAGCTGAGACCAGAGGGAGCATCTTCTATTTATCTCCTCAGAGACATTTCATGTGTTAATAGCTATGTTACAAAGCTATCTCTTATTAATAACATCTATAAATATAAATATCTACATCTGTAAATCAAATCCAAGTATATGATAAACCAAGGTAAATTGATTTGTGATAATGCATTCATCTCAGGAGCATGCAAAGCTCATTGCACCATTTCTGTTGTCTCAGGGGATCCTTGGTGGGTCTTAGAACCCTCCACACCACTCTGAGGCTCATAGAAATTCAGAAGGTCATAGTATGACAGTCCATTTAGTTTAAGGTACCCCAGGGAGGCTTTGTTGGGTTAAGGGATATAGAATATTGTGAGATCATAATGTCTAATTCAAAAAATTGGCAGAAGAAAAACTTTGGCAGTGTCCTATGGGCACACCCACATGAACTTGGTGAAAGAAAATATGTAGTGATCATGAAGAGGGTGATGACAATTCTGGATTCACTTCATTTGAGTCATCTGCTTTCACTTATATTCCTTTGAGCATCTGTTATGTATTTAACAGATTTAGCAGGGCTTATTAGTATCTTCAGTCATATTTAGGCAGGTGAATGTATATACCCAGCTGCACATTAGAAAAGATAAAAAGTTAAATAGGACACATGAGGCTGCCAGTAAAGTTTGAAGCAGCACTTGCATTAAAAACAAAAGCATTGATGGTTTTCCTCTTCTTAAAGAAAAATTCATTTTAAAAAGAATTGTATTGATGCCCTTTTAAAAATATAAGTTATTTATGGATATATGCATGGTCCAATGAGTACTACCCCACCCCCACCAAAGAAAAACATTAAATGAAGCACATCTTCTAAAAAGAAACCTCCCTACCAGAAGGGTCCAAGGTACATGGACATTTCCAAGGTTGGTGTCCCATTCCAAGAAATGCCTAACTAGACACAGAGAAGAAAAGATGGCAATATCAAAAGAAACCTAAAGTAAGAAAGGGGAAAGGAACAAACTTCCATCTCTAACTTCTTTTTGGTTTTTGTTTTTTTTTTGGCTAAATTCTTCCTTGATGAAAAGCACATTAGGTGAGCCCCTGGCCTAGGTCTGAGCTCAGAATATCCACCTGGGCTATTGACCCTGCTCTCTGAGGGCTGTATGGAAAGAGAGAGAAGAAAGAAAGGAAGAAAGGAAGAAAGGAAGAAAGGAAGAAAGGAAGAAAGGAAGAAAGAAAGAAAGAAAGAAAGAAAGAAAGAAAGAAAGAAAGAAAGAAAGAAAGAAAGAAAGAAAGAAAGAAAGAAAGAAAGAAAGAAAGAAAGAAA